>NC_044567.1:10687718-10747048 GCF_007565055.1 Rhinopithecus roxellana | reverse complement strand
CACGATCTCAGCTTACTGCGACTCCGCCTCCTGGGTTCAAGCAATTCTCCTGCCTCAGCCCCCTGAGTAGCTGGAACTACAGGTGCCCGCCAGCAAGCCAGGCTAATTTTTTTGTATTTTTAGTAGAGATGGGGTTTCACTATGTTGGCCAGGCTGGTCTCAAACTCCTGACCTCATGATCCACCTGCCTCCGCTTCCCAAAGTGCTGGGATTACAGGTGTGAGCCACTGCACCCGGCCTCCTCTTTCTTTCTTTCTTTCTTCTTTCTTTCCTTTCCTTCTTTCTTTCTTTCTTTCTTTCTTTTTCTTTCTTTCTTTCTTCTTTCTTTCTTTCTTTCTTTCTTTCTTCTTTCTTTCTTTCTTTCTTTCTTTCCTTTCTTTTGAGACAAGGTCTCGCTCTATCACTGAGGCTGGAGTGCAGGGTGTAATCACAGCTCACTGCAACCTCGAACTCCTGGGCTCAGGAGATCCTCCCAGCTCAGCCTTCTGAGTAGTTGGGATTAGAGGTGTGAGCCACTGACCTGGCTGATACTTTTTCCTTTTTGGGTGATTTTCAGCAAAAGACCATGGTCTTGTGCCTGCATTGAGTTACATTCTAGACTTCCAAAGCTTATCCAGCTGGAAGAGTCTTCATTCACAAATATCTTTTTAGCACATCAGAAAAATAAAAACTTTTTTCAGAATAAATTATTTTGAAGTACCTGGGGGTTGGGTGCAGTGGCTCACACCTGTAACCCCAGTGCTTTGGGAAGCCAAGGTGAACAGATCACTTGAGCCCAAAGTTAAGATCAGCTTGGGCAACAGAGTGAGACCCCATCTCAACAAAAAATTAAAACTGAGAAGTACCTGGGGGCCTTCTAGTCAAGCCAACCCACTGTGTCGAGTGGGCTGGCAACACTGTTTTCTGAATATGATTCCGATCCTTTCGGAAAGCGCAAATGTTAGAGTATTTCAGGGTCTCAGTTGCTTGGGTGAGCGGCGGACTCATTGGATTCTGGTTTCATTCCAGTGCATCCCCTCAGCAATTGTGAGCTTCACCGTCTCCAGGAGGAACACCTGCAGCCTGCACCCAGCCTCTGCCAGGGAGAAAGGCCAGAGGGGCCGACAGTGTGCCCATGTGTGCCTGTGTGTGTGCCCACACACGGTTGTTGTGGCACCAAGAGGGGCCCCTGAGGTTGCCTCCAGACCAGTGGAAGCTCCTGCCCAGCCCAGCCTTTGCCACACGGAGGGGAGAGCAGGGTGAGCATGCAGGACTCCCCACCATTGTGTCCTAATCAGGATAATTTTTAGTTAATGGCTTCAAGTGTGGTTTATCTGTTACCTTTTTTCTTTCGTTATTCAGAGAAGGAAAAACCCCTCCTGCCTTGTTTTTCAGATTCCCAACTTTCAGATATTGTTCGTTTCCACATTTGCTGTGACCACTACGTGTTTAATTTGGTTTGGATGCAAACTAATCCTGAACCCATCAGCAATAAATGTAAGTTCACGCGAGCTTCGCGCTGAGGCCTGACACCCACAGCCCCACCCCCACGAATGGTGTCAGCAAATGTTTGTGGAGCTGGAAATAGCTGGTAAATGTTATTCATAGCTCTTGAATTTGATAAATGTTGAGAGTTTTATTATGCATCTAAAGAAATAATTGTCTTTATTGAAGTCTTGTGATTCTGCTGGACAGATTTATTGGTAAACAATGTATTTTGCAATGGTCCTTAAAAATTAACAGTAACGGTTGGGCACAGTGGCTCAAGCCTGTAATCCCAGCACTTTGGGAGGCTGAGATGGGTGGATCACGAGGTCAGGAGATCGAGACCATCCTGGCTAACACGGTGAAACCCCGTCTCTACTAAAAAATACAAAAAAACTAGCCAGGCTTGTTGGCGGGCGCCTGTAGTCCCAGGTACTCGGGAGGCTGAGGCAGGAGAATGGTGTAAACCCGGGAGAAGGAGCTTGCAGTGAGCTGAGATCCGGCCACTGCACTCCAGCCTGGGCGACAGAGTGAGACTCCATCTCAAAAAAAAAAAAATAATAAAAAATTAACAGTAACATAATACCATGTTTCATCCAATCTGTGTAAGACAATTGCTCTATGCACCTCTAAACAAAAATGGGAAATTGTGGGTGGCAGGGGTTGTGGGAGCCGAAATGGTGCCACTGCACTCCAGCCTGGCAGACAGAGCAAGACACCGTCTCAAAAAAAAAAAAAAAAAAAAAAAGACAAACGTCTCAAAGGAAACCAGGACCTCATCTGAGATACTACAAGGAGGGCCTCCTGCTTTGTGTGACATGTGGAATTCACTTTATGATTGGGGAAAGCTGGAGGAGCCTTGAGTATGTCCTGGCCACTCCCGTTGGGCAGGAAAAAAGTGCAGACACAGGAGAAACCAGTGGGAACACCTACACTGCCTTTTTGTTTTTGTCTCTTTCTTTGAGAAGGAATCTCGCTCTCCTTGCCCAGGCTGGAGTGCAGTGGTGCCATCTTGGCTCACTGTGACTCCGCCTCTTGGGGTCAAGCTTCCTGTCTCAGCCTCCCAAGTAGCTGGGACTACATGTGCCATCGTGCCCGGCTAATTTTCGTATTTTTAGTAGAGACAGGGTTTCTCCATGTTGGTCAGGCTGGTCTCGAATTCCCGACCTCAGGTGATTCGCCCACCTCGGCCTCCCAAAGTGCTGGGATCACAAGCATGAGCCTCTGCGCCTGGCTAATTTTTGTATTTTTAGTAGAGAAGCCACTGCCCTCTGCCTGATCTGTCAGTTTCTAAGAAAAGTGTTTCAAGTCCTTCCCCACCACTGCTGGTGCATCTCCATCTTCCTGTGGCTCTGTTAGTTATGACTTCATATATTTCGAGGCTCTATTTTGGTTGAATATGGTTCTGCATTCTTTCTTTTTAAAATGTATTTCAAAAAATTGTCAGGCCGGGTGCGGTGGCTCACGCCTATAATCCCAGCACTTTGGGAAGCTGAGGTGGGTGGATCACCTGAGGTCAGGAGTTTGAGACCAGCCTGACCAACATGGAGAAACCCCGTCTCTACTAAAAATACAAAATTAGCCGTGTGTGCTGGCGGGCACCTGTAATCCCAGCTACTCGGGAGGCTGAGGCAGGAGAATCATTTGAAACCTGGGAGGCAGAGGTTGTGGTGAGCCAAGATCGTGCCATTTGCACTCCAGCCTGGGCAACAAGAGCAAAACTCCGTCTCAAAAAAAATAAAATAAAATAAAAATAAAAATTGTCAGATTGTCAGACAGCTACACTGACTTTTTAAAATGTATGCTTCTATGAGTATCAACACACATATAAATTCATGTGACTGCCAATATGGTCAGGGCCCACAGTAATTTCATTACCCTCCAAAAAACCTTATGTTCTCAGAGTTTATCAATCATACATGAAACTGCTCTAAACATTCCTGTGCAGGCTTTTGTGGGAACAAGGAACGTCCAGATTGGGGTCGGTAGACCAGAGTCCAAGGCCAAATCCAGCCCTGGCCTGCGTTTGTACAGCCTTTGAACTAAGAATGGTTTTAAAAACCAAAAGACCCCAAAGACCCATGTGAGACAGAGAGACTGTGCGGCCCACAGTGCCTCACAGCCGGCCCTGGATGGGAAAAGTGGGGACCGTGGCCGAGAATCCTGCGCAGCCTGCCCGTGAGGTGGCCCCGTGGACACTGAAGCACAGTGGCGTGAGAAAGGCGGGCCCGGTGCTGAAGCGTGTGTGCCCCTTGGCAGATCAACTTCAACCTTATCCTGCTGCTCCTGCTGGAGCTGCTCATGGCAGCCAGGGTGATCACATCTGCACGGTCCAGCGAGGCATACTGCAAGAAAAGAAGGTGGGTACAGCTTCTGACACCACAGGGCAGGGGGTGCAGAGGCATTGCCCCAGGGTGAGCGAGTCGCACCCCCATCTGCAGGGTGGGTCTCAGCGTCACCTTCGGAAGGCGGATCTGGGCTGCTCCAGGGTGTTCCCACGAGACCCTGCTCTCCTGGGTCTTAGAAACCCCGGCCAGGAGCAGGTCGGGAGCTGAGTGAGGGGTTGGCGGCCACTGGCTACAGGGAGGTGAGGACAGATGCTGTACCCTTCCCCTCCCCCTAAGCTCAGTCCGGTGCTCGGTGCTTATCCGAGGGGATCACCAGGAGACACCACATCTGCTAAAATACCTGTAAACGCGTTTTCGTGTGCAAGGACCATGTGTGTGAACGTTTCCTCAAGCCCAGAGATCCATGGGCGACTCCAAGGTTTGTCTCGCGTCTACACCACAGGCCGACCTGGCCCACTGCTCACGGTGGCCGGATGCCAGCAGCAGTGCCGAGTCCCTGTGCCCGCACGCCTGGGATGACAGTTCTGTTTCTTCGTAGGGCTCCATGTCTGACAGCACCAACATTCTGGGCGAAGTGCCATTTCCTGCTCGGGTCCTGAAATCTTATTCAGTAAGAAAACTTCCCTTTTCTTTCTCTTTTCTCTCATACTCTGTCGGGGATGACTGAGGCTGGATTAAACGTCACATTTCTATTCTGAGTTGGCTAAGAGCTGGCTGTCTAGACTGCACTGCAGCGTGTGCCTCATCTGTGGAGACTCTGGTCTGTTACTACTTTCATTGGTAACAATGTACCTTATCATGAAAGGTGCTACTGGGGTTCTGTAAGTTTTAGGGGGGAGTTTGTTATCGCTATAGGTGTGCTGACACTGCTGTCCCCGAGGAATTATTATTCTTATTTTTTGAGATGGAGTCTCACTCCATCAGCCAGGCTGGGATGCAGTGGCACGATCTCAGCTCACTGCCGCCTCTGTCTCCCGGGTTCAAGCGATTCTCCTGCCTCAGCCTCCTGAGGAGCTGGGACTACAGGGGCCCGCCACCACACCCGGTTAATTATTCTATTTTTAGTAGAGGCGGGGTTTTCGGGGTTTCGGCATATTGGCCAGGCTGGTCTTGAACTCCTGACCTTAAGTGATCCACCCACCCAGGCCTTCCAAAGTGCTGGGATTACCGGCGTGAGCCACCGCACCCGGCCTCTCTTCTTCTTACTTTCAACTTCTCTTGCCTTATACTTTGGTATAGTTGTTATAAGCAGCACATAACTGCATTTTGTTCTTTATCTTATGTCATTCTATCTCCCTAGCCTTTTGAATGTAGCCCATTTCCTTTGAGAGTTATTACTGATAAATTTCTACTTACTTTCACCATCTTTTGAGTTTTCCATTTTCTCCGATTTTGCCTTTTTCCCTACTTCCCTGCCTTCTTTTGAATTGGCGGAGGCTCCATCCTTCCTTTTCCCTCTAATTTTGGATGGGAGACTTTTCAGTATCCTTTTGGCGGTTGCCCATCATATTCGAACACGCTCCTTGATAAACGGATCATGCGACATCTGTCCTGCTTGCCTCCGCCTTGGCCTTGTTGTCTAGCGTGTGATGTTTAGTGACATTTTACCTTTTGACTCCAACAATGGGACAGCCTCCTATGTGCTTGACTTGGTCCCTGTGCATTTCCCAGGGCCTTTGCTTCCCTTTATTTAGCATTTCAGTCCTCTTTTAGGTTCCATTTCCGTTCTGCTTCTTTTTTTTTTTCTTTTATTTTGAGACGGAGTCCTGCTGCATTGCCCAGGCTGGAGTACAGTGGTGCAATCTGAGCTCACTGCACCCTCTGCCTCCCGGGTTCAAGCGATTCCCCCGCCTCAGCCTCCGGAGTAGCTGGGACTACAAGTGCCCACCACCACACCCAACTAATTTTTGTGTTTTTAATAGAGACAGGGTTTCACCATGCTGGCCAGGCTGGTCTCCATCTCCTGACCTCGGGTGATCTGCCCGCCTCGGCCTCCCAGTGCTGGAATTACAGGCGTGAGCCATTGTGCCTGGTCCTGTTCTGCTTCATTCTTTAGAAGTCGGTTTTCGAGAGGCTTCTCCAGTTTGGGCTGGTTCTCCGCATTCCTAAGTGACAATTCGCCTGGAGAGAGGTCCAGGTTGACAGTTTCCCCGAGGACGTGTTTATTCCACCGTCTGCATCTGCGGAGGCCCAGGTGCTGTCCTTCATGGGCGGTCTCTCTGTTTCCTGAGTTTTCTGCTTGGTGGTCATGGTCTCTGTCAGGTGGGAATTCGGCTTCATTTTTTATTTATTTATTTTTTTTAAGGTGGAGTCTCACTCTGTCGCCCAGGCTGGAGTGCAGTGGCATGATCTGGGCTCAGTGCAACCTCTGCCTCCTGGGTTTAAGTGATTGTCCTACCTCAGCCTCCCGAGTAGCTGGGATTACAGGCATGCGCCAACACGCTGGGCTAAGTGTTGTGTTTTTAGTAGAGACAGGGTTTACCATGTTGGCCAGGCTGGCCTCAAACTCCTGACCTCGTGATCTGTCTGCCTCGGCCTCCCAGAGTGCTGGGATTACAAGCGTGAGGTGCCGTGCCTGGCTGGGAATTCAGCTTTCTTTGTGCATCTGGAGTTTTGTGCCTTCTGGATGCGAGGCCTGGCTGCCCAGGTCCTGTCTGGCCCCCAGGCCCCTGCTGGCCGGCTCCTCACGCCTGGCTTTCCTGCCGGCCACAGCTCTGCATGTGCGCCTCACAGAGATCCTTCGTGCGAGAAGGTGTTCAGGCGTTGGTTTCTTCCCCAGCCCTCCCTGGGTCTATTGGTGCTGTTTGCAGCCCTGATGGTGCAGGGCAGATGAGCCCACAACCAGGGCTTAGGCCAGGAGGGTTCTTGGCTTTGTCCAAGAAAGAACTCAAGGGTGAGCTGCTGGTGACAGACAGCAGCTTTGATTGCAGTGGCAGTTGAGCAGGGCTCCCCAGCCGACAGGGTGCTTTGAGCAGCAGCTCAGAGACAGCTCTGCCTCCTATTTATACGCTCTTGTAAGTATATGCTAATTAAGGGACAGATTATGCAGAAATTTCTAGAAAAGGGGTGGTAACGTCCAGGTGGTTGGATCGTTGGCACAGAAAAGGGTGGTGGCGTCCAGTGTTGCCATGGCAATGGCAAACCCACATGGCACGGTGGGTGGGCGTGTCCTATGGGAAGCTGCTTCTGCCCCAGGCCTGTTTTCCCGAGTCCCCTCAATGGTGTCCGGGGTCTGAGGGTCTTGGTTTTCTGCCCTCACCACTGTCAGGTCAATATCCTCAATTTCTGTAGACAAAAGCAGCAATGGGGGAAACACCTCTTCAGCTATTTTACCCCAGGAGGGACGTGAAATCCGCAGCTGAGGGCAGGGGGGCTGGGCCAGGTGAGGCTGGGGGTCTGTCCAAGTGGGCTCCTCCATGGTTAGAGCCGGGGCCAGCCCACCGCACCCTGCTCCTGGGGGTCCGTGTCTGCACAGTGCATTCTGGGAAGCTGGGGGTGTCTCCACTTCCTTGGGGTGGCCCCCATGAGCTGGTGTTGTCCCGTCCCCTCCAGGTCATCGAGGTAATCGCAGGCATCTCTGCCGTCCTCAGGGGGATCATTGCCCTGAACGTGGATGACTCAGTCTCAGGCCCACACCTCTCAGTGACGTTCTTTTGGATCCTAGTGGCCGTGAGTACCCCCCCGGCCCGCCTGCCACCGCTCCGGGCCATGTGGCTCTGGCCGTGAGTACCCCCCCTGGCCCGCCCGCCACCGCTGTGGGCCACGCTGCTCAGATCCTGCGTGGCTGGGCCCCAAGCTCAGTCTTGGTGCACTCAGACAGGGAGGCACCACAGAGGGTCCTTGCCAGCCCCCAATTCAGAAGAACTGGGGAATTAAGGATTAAATGAGTCAAAGAATTAACTGCTTTTATATTAGTTTGTATGATTATTTTATATTATTTTTCCTGAAAAAAAAAACAATTATTTGTATTATTCTAAGTTTTTAAACATATGAATGTCAGGTCATAGATGTTTATTATTCTATACAATTTTCTAATATATAATGCATTTATATTACAACATGTCTTTTATACAAAACAGCATATTTCTGTTATTACTTTATATTAAATGTTACCATAGCAGATGTGTCACACAGCACCTAGCACATGCCACATGCTCAATACATAGGCACTGTTTTATTTATTTATTTTGTTTATTTATTTATTTTTTGAGATGGAGTCTCACTCTGCCGCCCAGGCTGGAGTGCAGTGGCGCAATCTCACCTCACTACAACCTCTGCCCCTCCCCAGGTTCAAGCAGTTTGCCCACCTCAGCCTCCTGAGTAGCTGGGATTACAGGTGTGGACCACCACGCCCAGCTAATTTTTTTGTATTTTTAGTAGAGACGGGATTTTGCCATGTTGGCCAGGCTGGTCTTGAACTCCTGACCTCAAGTGATCTGCCTGCCTCGGCCTCCCAAAGTGCTGGGATCACAGGTGTGTTCCCTTAGAACACTGAATCTAGAGCAACCCCTCTACACGCCAGATCCCTTCACGGCCTGTGGCCCACCCAGAGCCACCGCCCACCTGCCTCCGGACGAAACCCCGTGAGGTCCTCGGCACCTTGCCATGTAGTGGCCTGCACACTGGTGTTGACGGCCAGCCCCTGGTTTGTCTCATGCTATGTGGATTTCTAGATTTTGCCCCTGTTCTCTTATGTACATGAGCAGGAATGGTGAGCACCCAGCATCAGCTACGGACTCCTCCTGGGCAGCAGGGTGTGGGCTCTTCCTAAAGCTGCCGAGAAGGCCGGGGAGCGGTACGGCTGGGCAGACTGCCGAGAAGGGGCCCACGCCTGCCCGGGAGCGGTATGGCCAGGCGGACTGCCCTGAGAAGGGGCCCACGCCCTGCCCGGGAGCGGTATGGCCGGGTGAACTACCCCGAGAAGGGGTCCACGCCTGCCCGGGAGCAGTATGGCTGGACGGACTGCCCTGAGAAGGCCCACGCCTGCCCGGGAGTGGTATGGCCGGGTGTACTGCCCCGAGAAGGAGCCCACGCCTGCCTGGGAGCCGTATGGCTGGGTGGACTGCCGAGAAGGGGCCCACGCCTGCCTGGGTGTGGTATGGCCGGGTGGACTGCCGAGAAGGCCCATACCTGCCGGGTGTACACATCCCATTGGTGGCAGCTGTAGCTCAGCTCCCTCTGGGGGTGAGTAGGCTCAGAGCAATGCCCCCAGGGCACCAGTGCCCAACCTAGTGGGCTGCTGACCAGAAGGGGCAGGACCATGGCCGGCTGCCAAGACAGAGAACTCATGTGGGTGCCCACCCAGGCAGGTCTGTACAGAGAGAATGACGCCTGCAGGTGTGCATATCTGACCCTGGGGTCTGACATACAGGGATTACATCCCGAAGCTAAGGGAGGATGGAGACCACATACCTGCAAAAGTTGAGAATGAAAGGCACTTGCCTCACCCCCTTCCCTGTCCCTGCAGTCAGCCCTCATCACACGGCCCCTCCCACCCCACAGACCCCTCCTGTCCCGGGCGCTGCTCTGCTCTCCCCAGAGCACCCCACGCCCATCAGGTGCTGCCTCCTGGGTGTCCCTAAATCCACCCACACTCCCAATCCTCTCTTCAGGGCAGGAGCAGCCTGGGAGACCCTAGGAGGAGGGGAGAGCACTGAGGTGCACGTGATGGGGGAGCCAGCTCCGCCTGCCTGAGTCTGGCCTGGGTGTGGCAGAGGCGCCCAGGGCCTGCACCAGGTGCCCGGGGCGGGAGTTGGGGGCTGGGCTGCAGATCCGGACCCTTCGAGGGCAGGGCCCTTGACTGAGCTGCCCCAGCCCTTATGGCTGAGCTTCCTGGCCCTCTAGGGCAGGGGTCGGAGTGACCGTTCTGGGTAAACAGGGAAACTCCCACCCTCTTGTGGCTCACTGGGGCCCTGAATAGGCCGCCCTGAAGCCACCATCCCTTCCTGTGCCCTGACGGCTGCTTACAGGTAGAAGGCCCTTTCAGAAGCACCAAGCCCAGGAGACACCCCTGTGTTGACACCTCAGCCTCCCTGGCCAGGGCCACACCCCCCACTGCAGACGGCCTAGAGCCTTTGCACAGGCAGCCCCTCAACTCCCAGTCTTCCCCTAGCTGCCCAGGCTCCCCTGCTCAGAGCCTGTCTCTGTCCTGCCCACCCTCTCACCTGGCTGATGCAGCCCTCTCCCCAGCAGGCTGGGCTGGGGTGCTGGCGCATGCTGGCACCTGGACGCCTGCGGGGCGATGAAGAGGACGAAGATCATGCGTCCTCCCTCTGCCCACATTATGTGGAACTAAGGCAGGTTCCTTACAATAAGTGGGAAAAGGGCATTTCTTGGTTATAAAAAGGAAGAGGCGCCCATCGAACAGAGGAACCCGCAGATCCCCCTAACCCAGTGAGTCAAGTCAGCGTCATCAGGAAGGGGCAGTCCACACCCTGGGGCACTGCAGAGGCTCCTCCAAGGCTCCCCAAGGCACATTGTGAAGAAATCCTGTCCCACACGGAGGCCTGACTGCAGCTGATGGGCTGCAGTCCCCAGAAGCGTCCGGGTAACGGAGGTGACAGAGGCTGAGGGTCTCCCCGATTAACAGAGACCCATGAGGAGACTATGAGCACAATGGCGACTGCATCTGGATCAGGAAGAAACAAACAAACAGTTCTAGAAAGAACATGATCAGGGCCAGGTGCGGTGGCTCACACCTGTAATCCCAGCACTTTGGGAGGCCAAGGCGGGCAGATCACAAGGTTGGGAGTTCGAGACCAGCCTGGCCAACAAGGCAAAACCCCATCTCTACTAAAAATACAAAAATTAGTCGGGCGTGGTGGCGGGCACCTGTAATCCCGGCTACTTGGGAGGCTTGAACCTGGAAGGCGGAGGTTGCAGTGAGTTGAGATTGAGCCACTGCACTCCAGCCTGGGTGACAGAGCAAGACTCTGTCTTTAAAAAAAAAAAAAAAGAGGCTGGGCGCGGTGGGTCAAGCCTGTAATCCCAGCACTTTGGGAGGCTGAGACGGGCGGATCACGAGGTCAGGAGATCGAGGCCATCCTGACTAACACGGTGAAACCCCGTCTCTACTAAAAAATACAAAAAACTAGCCGGGCGAGGTGGCGGGCGCCTGTAGTCCCAGCTACTCCGGAGGCTGAGGCAGGAGAATGGCGGAAACCCAGGAGGCGGAGCTTGCAGTGAGCTGAGATCCGGCCACTGTACTCCAGCCTGGGTGACAGAGCGAGACTCCGTCTCAAAAAAAAAAAAAAGGAAAAAAAAGAAAAGAAAGAAAAAAAAGAAAGAAAAATTTAAAAATTTAAAAAGAGAACATGATGAGGACAAGTGGAATAATCTGGACATGGACCACATCGGCCCCACGTGTGTGGTGCTGCTTCGGGTGTGCGCACGAGCGCTCTGGGCTAAGCCAGCACACTCAGGTGTTCAGGCGTCAGGCTGTCTGGGAGAGCTGAAGAGAGCACAGATGTGACTGTCAAGGACTGGTGATTTTGGGGCCTCAGATGCCTCAGATGACCCCTGCACTGCTCTGGCAGCTTTCCTACAGGCTTACAATTTTAAACCAATGGTTGAGGAACAGAGAGCACACAAAACCTCTGAGAGGCTACCCCTGCTTCCCTGCAGACCCGTCCCTGCCCCAGCTGCACCCTTGGGTACCGCCCCCGCCCCCCCAACGCAAGCCCTGCACCAGCCAGGCAGCCTGGATGGAGGGGTCACTGGTGGGAGAGCACATGTTTGGAATTTGACTTCTTGGACTATTTCCCCTAAAATCTTTCCTTTTTTCTTTCTCCTAGTGCTTTCCAAGTGCCATTGCCAGTCATGTGACAGCAGAGTGTCCCAGCAAGTGTCTGGTAGGTGAACCCCTCACCCCTAGGTGCCAGGGCCTGGCCCCGCCTTCCCTTGGTGCCATGTGACCAGCCTCCAGCCCCAGACTGTAGGGACCCGGCTGCAGGGCCTGTGGGCTGAGGAAGGTGGAGGTTGTGGGAGGTGGAGGCTGGCCTGCCCAGCAGGGACTCTTCCCAGGGACAGGCAGACCTGAGCAAGGTGGTGTAGACTCTGGAAGCGCTCTCCATGCCTAACCACAGAAGGAGACCAGTGCCTGAGCATCATCTGCACCTCCTAAGGCTGGTCGATTTCTTTTTTTTTTTTTTTTTTTTTGAGACACAGTCTTGCTCTTGTCCCTAGGCTAGAGTGCAATGGCACAATCTTGGCTCACTGCAACTTCTGCCTCCCGGGTTCAAGCGATTCTCTTGCCTCAGCCTCCCGAGTAGCTGGGATTATAGGTGCCTGCCACCTCGCCCGGCTAATTTTTGTATTTTTGGTAGGGACGTGTTTTCACCATGATGGCCAGGCTGGTCTTGAACTCCTGACCTCAGGTGATCCACCTGCCTCGACCTCCCAAAGTGCTGGGGATTACAGGCGTGAGCCACCGCGCCCGGCCAAAACTGCCACAAACTGGCAGCGGTGGAATACGAACTGGCCGATTATTAATGACTGCTGCCAAAACGTGGACCCTGAGTGCTTTGCAAGGTGACTGCCCGTGCTTGGCATGAGTGAAGGCTGTCTCTGAGACTTGACGGGTCAAACGGGAATTTGGGGTGGGTTAAAAGGACAGGACAGACTTCAGAACAGTGAAGGAGGTGACCCATGCCGAAGGGTTATTTTTTCAAGAGAGGAGAATTGCAGGTAAATGTTTTTTGTTTCTTGGTTTTGTTTGTTTTAGACAGTCTTGCTCTGTCACCCAGGCTGGAGTGCAGTGGTGCGATCTCAGCTCATTGTATCCTCTCTGTCTCCCGGGTTCAAGTTTTCTCCTGCCTCAGCCTCCCAAGTAGCTGGGACTACAGGCATGTGCCACCACACCCGGTTAGTTTTTGTATTTTTAGTAGAGATGGGGGTTTTGCCATGTTGGCCAGGCTGGTCTCAAACTAGTGACCTCAGGTCATCTGCCCTCCTCAGCCTCCCAAAGTGCTGGGATTACAGATGTGAGCCACCATGCCTAGATAGTAAATATTTAAAAATTCATGGAACTGTGCTTTGAATGAAAAGGCAGGCTGGTCATGCCTGTAATCCCAGAACTTTGGGAGGCCAAGGTGGGTGGATCACAAGGTAAGGAGTTCGAGACCAGCCTGACAATATGGTGAAACCCTGTCTCTACTAAAAATACAAAACAATTAGCCGGGTGTGGTGGCGCATGCCTGTAATCCCAGCTACTCGGGAGGCCGAGGCAGGAGAATTGTTTGAACCCAGGAGGCAGAGGTTGCAGTGAGCAGAAATTGTGCCATTGCACTCCTGCCTGGGCTACAGAGCGAGACTGCATCTCAGAAAAGAAAGAAAGGCAGGCTGGGCGCGATGACTCACGCCTGTAATCACAGCACTTTGGGAGGCTGAGGTGGGTGGATCACCTGAGGTCAGCAGTTCAAAACCAGCCTGACCAACATGGCAAAACCTCGTCTCTACTAAAAATACAAAAATTAGCTGGGCATGGTGGCAGGCGCCTGTAATCCCAGCTACTTGGGAGGCTGAGGCAGGAGAATTGCTTGAACCTGGGAGGCGGAGGTTGCAGTGAGCCGAGATCACACCACTGCACTCCAGCCTGGGTGACAGAGAGAGACTCCGTTTCAAAAAAATAAAAAAGAAAAGAAAAAGAAAAAGAAAAAAGAATAGCCGGGCGAGGTGGCGGGCGCCTGTAGTCCCAGCTACTCAGGAGGCTGAGGCAGGAGAATGGCGTGAACCCGGGAGGCGGATCTTGCAGTGAGCTGAGATCTGGCCAGTGCACTCCAGCTTGGGTGACAGAGCGAGACTCCGTCTCAAAAAAAAAAAAAAAAAAAAAAAAAGAAAAAAGAAAAGGCAGAGGTTTCAGCAGGAGCCATGCTGGGAACCAGCTTGGGACTACGCCCCTGAGCACCCGGCCACGCCCCCCTGAGCCCTGGCCACGCCCCCTGTCCTGGGCTCCCGGGCTCCGGCCCTGGCCCTGCAACCCGCGCTTTTTTCCAGGTGGAGGTGCTGATAGCCATAAGCAGCCTCACGTCTCTGCTGCTGTTCACAGCCTCTGGATATCTGTCATTCAGCGTCATGAGAATCGTGGAGATGTTTAAAGATTACCCGCCAGCCATAGAAGTGAGTTGTGTTTTATTTGGGGGCCCTCCAGACATGCAGTGCTCTGCGTGTTGGCCTGGCCCTTGCTGGCTTTGCCTAGGACTCTGTGGGCCCCGGCCTCAGGGGCAGCTCCAGGCGGGGACTCCTCCACTGTTCCTGGGCAGCCTGGCCCCAGGGCCTCGGGGCCTCAATTCCGCCCTGGATCTGGGGCCACCACCTGCTTCACAGGGACCTGGGACCCCTTCTGTCCCTGAGCCCATTTTAGAATCTGTCCTGAGTTTGTGAGACACGCTTTTTGGATTTGCACCAGAACTGCATTGAGTTTAATGGGTGAATTGAAGGAGAATTCAAAGTCCCATGACTTTGAGTTGGCCCAGTAGGAGCTTATCTCCAACACGACTTTTAAGGCTCAGGCATGTGTAGCTACAGGTATTTCTTAGATACCTGGTGTGTTTTTTTGTTTGTTTGTTCTTGTTTCCAATATAAGTGGTTTTGCCACCCAAATCATTAGAAGACCTGTATTCAAGCTGTTTTGCTCCACGTCAACATGGGTGTGCTGATGGGGGATGGAGTCACTGTCTGATGGGGGATGGAGTCAGTATCTGATGGGAGATGGAGTCACTGATGGATGGAGTCACTGTCTGATGGGGGATGGAGTCACCGTCTGATGGTGGATGGAGTCACCATCTGGTGGGAGATGGAGTCACTGCTTGGGGGATGGAGTCACCGTCTGATGGGGGATAGTGTCCTCAGCCTCCCACAGGTGCTGGGATTACAGATGTGAGCTACAACAGCCTGGCCTGGGGTTTTTTCTTGACTTTTCTTATGTTTGCTTCCCCCACTCCTACTCCAAATATTTTTTGTTTCCCGTGACATTTAATATATCTGCTACTTCATGTTGTCTGACAATATGCATATAATTGTTCACGATTACAAGAGACAATATTACCACCCCGGTGCCATCTCCTGAGTGAGCCTGAGGCTTCCATTTTGCCTTCAGCATGCATTCTGCTAGGATGGGACAGCCACACGCCAGCAAAGTCGGCCCCTTTCTGTGTGGGGTTATCCTTTGGGTTTGATGCCCCATTAAGTTTAATGGCTCTGGTTGTATTCCATTTTAGGGCTTGGTGCTTTTTTCTTTTTAAAATGGCATTTTTTGAATATATAAAATATTTATGTGGTTCAAAAGCCAAACTCTGAAAGATGAGCTCAGAGAAGCTGTGGTCTCACGCCCAACTGACCTGCTCCCCTTATGGGCAACCAGATGATAATTTTCTTTCCTTTCTTACAAAACAGCGTGTACACTAGAATCACAATTGCTATTCTGTACTCGCTGCTGCTTTTTTTTTTTTAAGCAGAGTCTCACGCTGTCGCCCAGGCTGGAGTGCAGTGGCACAGTCTTGGCTCACTGCAACTTCTGCCTCCTGGATTCAAGTGATTCTCCTGCCTCAGCCCCCGGAGCATGTGGGATTACAGGCATATGCCACCAGGCCCGGCTAATTTTTGTATTTTTAGCAGAGACAGGGTTTCAGCATGTTGGCCAGACTGGTCTCGAACTCCTGACCTTAAGTGATATGCCTGCCTTGCCCTCCCAAAGTGCTGGGATTACAGGCGTGAGCCACCGTGCTCATCCATGTACCTCACTTTTTAATTATGTATTTACTTATTTTATTTTTCAGAGACCGGGTCTCACTCTGTTGCCAGGGCTGGTCTTGAACTCCTGGGCTCAAGCAATCCGCCTACCTTGGCCTCCCAAAGTGCTGGGATGAGAGGCTCCTGCGACTGTGCCCGGCCCCTTGCTTGTTTTTTTAAACTTAATAATTTATCCTGGTGTTTCCTTGATACCCAAGGGGATCAGAGCTCTTCTGAATTCCTTCATCGTTCCTGGATGTAGTTGCTTTGTTTTTCCTGGTCCAACACTAGAAAGCTATCCATGGGCACAGAGGGTTTGGGTACTCTGTAGTCACTCTCTGGCTCCCTGCATCCTTGGTCGCTCCCTCTATCCTCTTCCCTGCCAAGCTCACTGCACTGCCTCCTGCCTTTTCCTTCCCAGCAGCTGGGGCTCAGGGGTGAAGCTGTTGGGGGCCTGTACCCCCACCCCCCCCAGGATGGCTGCCCCCTCTCTCCTCTGCTCAGGATCCTGCTGACACAGAATGGTCAGCACTTCTGCCTCCTGCAGACGGTCTTGCTGGCTCCAGGACTGAGCCTTGTGGGTGTTGGGGCAGGAGGGGTGGAGCGACTTGACCACTAGCAGCCAGCACTGTCCACAGGGCCTGGCAGTGGTTCGGTCACTCACTTTTATTCCTGTCTGTTGAACACAAGCTGATGGAATTTAAAGCAGAATTGACCTCATTAATTGAGCTAGAATGATTATCATCAGGTTGCTGAAATAACAGTGCGTTTGGGTTACTGTGGCTCCAACTCAAGCCTGACACCTGCTCTTTGTGAAGGCTGCAGGCACGAGGGAGCTTTGGTCTCCTGGGCTGGAGGGCGGCTGGGCCACCCTGCTCATACCTCCTTCCACCTGCAGCCATCCTACAACGTGCTCCTGCTGCTGCTGCTGGTGCTCCTGCTGCAGGCCGGCCTCAACACGGGCACTGCCATCCAGTGTGTGCGCTTCAAGGTCAGTGCAAGGCTGCAGGGCGCGTCCTGGGACACCCAGAGCGGCCCGCAGGAGCGCCTGGCTGGGGAGGTGAGTGGCCTGCAGGGGAGGGGGCTCTGGGGAGGTGAGTGGCCCACAGGGGTGCCTAGCTGAGGAGGTGAGAGGCCTGTGGGGGTGTGGGGGCGCTGGGGAGGTGAGTGGTCCACTGGAGCGCCTGCTGGGGAGGTAAGAGGCCTGCGGTGGGGGCACCTGTCCTGGTGAGGGCCTCCAAGGGCCACACACCACGACCCTTGAAGGCTCATTGTGCCACTTTGTATTTTTAAAACACCCCAGAAAAACCCCGAAGAAATAAAATGTCTTTTTCTTTTCCTTTTTTTTTTGAGAAGGCGTCTCACTCTGTCACCCAGGCTGGAGTGCAGTGGCACGATCTTGGCTCACCGCAACCTCTTCCTCCCGGGTTCAAGCGATTCTCCTGCCTCAGCCTCCCAAGTAGCTGGGATTACAGGCACCCGCCACCACGTCCAGCTAATTTTTCTATTTTTAGTAGAGACTGGGTTTCACTATGTTGGTTAGACTGATCTCGAACTCCTGACCTCGTGATCCGCCTGCCTCGGCCTCCCAAAGTGCTGGAATTACAGGCGTGAGTCACCATGCCCAGCCGTAAAATGTCTTTTAAAAATACAAACACAAAGCCTTGGTAAGCGCAGACCATCCCTGGGAAATATTCTGGACTTAATGCTTTCAGATTTGCTCTTAGAGACACAGAAGAGGGCTTTGTGGGGACTCTGACAGGTCATGAAGTTTCCTCCCCTGGCCTCTGGTGCGGACACGGTTCTGCAGGGAAGGCATTGCCCACACAGCCTGGCACGTGGGGCTCTGTGGAGCTGGGGTGTCAACAACTTCTGGCTGTCACCACCTGAACAATGTTCCCCTGGGCCCTGCCTACTGTCTCGCTGCCCCCTCAACTGAAAGGCGGAGGCTCAGCGTCTTCTCCTCACCGAGCTACAGGGCCTGGCAGTGCTCCCCTGGGCAAACCTGCCCGATGACCCTCAGGTTCAGTGACCACGAGGACTGTCAGCTTGATACCCAAACACCCGGGTGGCCACTCAGCATGGCTCTGAGTCCTGCCCCACCTCCAGGCCACCCTCTCAGCGGGGCTCTGAGTCCTGCCCCACCTCCAGGCCACCCTGAGCGGACCGGCCGCTGCTCTTGCCCTGCATACCCTGCCCTCCTGTGTTCGGCACACCACTGGCCTCAGAGTCTTGGTGCAGAGCCTCCAGTGCCTGCTAAGTCCTGGAAGACGCCCTCTTGCCCTTGGCTCATTTCTCAGCTGACCCAGTCGCCCCCACCCTCCACGCTCCCCACTGACATTCCCTTCACCTGCCTCCTCAGCTGCTTTGCTGCTCTTTTGCCTGGCTGTGGTCAATCTCCCTGCTAGGACGGCAGTCCCTGGGCCTGAAATGAGACCCACCTGGGTTTCTGTCATGACTAGCAAGGCCCAGAGTCGGATGCATGAGGTGCTTTCCCCAGATCCCAGAACTGCTGGTCCCGGGGCTCAGGGTGGACGGCTAGGGCACAGGGTGGGCGGCTGGGGCGCAGGATGAACGGCTGGGGCTCAGGTAGTCAGCTGGGGCTGGCGCTGTCCTCCCTTGTGCCTGGAGGCATCTGGTCACCTCTGCCTTAAGTGTTTTCTTCCTCGGCCGTCAGGCACATGCCCACCCTTGGGCGGCCTCCCCCGCCCCTCGCCCCAGAGCCAGGGCAAGGGGCCGAGTGAAGGGCTGCTCCATCCCAGGCTCCGTAGAGACCACGTGTGTGGGGACGCAGGCGTTTCTGGGACAGTGAGGGAGTAAAGTCCTTTGTCTTTCCATAGAGGCCCAGGGGTTAGTTCCCCCACTTCCTTCGCATTCAAAGAAAACTTCTGAAGTTAAAAGAATGCTGGCTGCTTGCTGCCTGTGGCCGAGTGGCGTGTCCAGCTTCCCACGGTGAAGTAACACCTTTCCTGTCTTGGTCGCAGGTGGCTAGGAGGCCCCTGAAGGAGTTTGACAAGGAGAAAGCCTGGAGAGCCATTGTGGTGCAGATGGCCCAGTGACCCCCGGACGCAGAAACTGGATGGCAGTGCCCAGCCTGGCCCCAAGCACGGAAACACACAACCCCTAATCGCCCTGAGCTACTGCTTTTTTGTTGTTGTTGTTGTTGTTGTTGTTGTTGTTGTTGTTGTTGAGACGGAGTCTCACTCTGTTGCCCAGGCTGGAGTGCAGTGGCCGGATCTCAGCTCACTGCAAACTCTGCCTCCCAGGTTCACGCCATTCTCCTGCCTCAGCCTCCCGAGTAGCTGGGACTACAGGCGCCCGCCACCTCATCCGGCTAGTTTTTTTGTATTTTTTAGTAGGGACGGGGTTTCACTGTGTTAGCCAGGATGGTCTCGATCTCCTGACCTCGTGATCCGCCCATCTCGGCCTCCCAAAGTGCTGGGATTACAGGCTTGAGCCACCGCGCCCGGCCAGCTACTGCTTCTAACACCTCTTTTCCCTTGTGTGAGGACAGACCAGGCTGCAGTGGGGTTTTCACTTCCTAGGGTAGTTTAATTTTAAAATAGGCCAATGTTGGCTAGTCTGTGTCTCAGTCAGATCAGTCAGTGCCAAGGGCTCCCATGTCCTAACAGCAGGAGCATGGCCGCAGCTTCCCAGGCCGAGGAAGGGCCCCCTGGCTCCATCTCTGAGAGCCCCACCGCTGAGCAGGCCCCAGCTCCGCGTCCTGCCTCTTTCATGGCCTGGGCTGGAATGGGCTCTCTGGACCTGACTGGGGGTCAGACTGTGGGTCCCCGTGTCTCCTGCCCACTCTGACCCGGCTTCTTCCCTCTACTCTTCGGGTCTATCTTGGGTGCTCAGTCAGCCCAGTGGGATCTTACCTACTTCCCTGCAAGGTGCACCTGCCCCAGGCTCAGCCTGCCCAGCGGCTCTTCCTGGACAGTGAGAACAAGGCTGGGCACCTCTGTCCTGGCCCGGGAGCTGTGGGGGCCCCTCCTCCAGAGCCCAGGCGCAAGTGACATGGGCTGCCATTGCTCTCCCAGGTGAAATCCACACCGGTCCACACTGGGTCGCCTGCCCTGTCTTCCTACATAGACCCAGTCATTCTAGAGGAATCCGCCACCACAGTGGCTGGCCCATGTCCCGGTTACTGCCCACATCCTGGGCACTGTCATGCCCAGCTTGGAGTGCCACGTGGCCGCTGCTGTGACAGGCAGTGTTCTTGGGGCTGGGACTGCATCTAAGGCTTTGTAAACAGGCTGGACCATGTCTCCCTGGCCCCGGTGACTCCCTGGCCCCAGTGACCAGGGGAAGCTGAACCCCTCCCTTCTGTGTTTGCTCCCATTACTCAAAATGCAGGACAGATCAGGTCAGAGCCCAGGAATCCTCACAGGTTCACCCAGCCCCCTCTACCTCCTAGCAAGTACTTTGTCTTGATCCTCACTGAGAAGACCCCAGGGCCAGCGGTCTTCTCCATCTCTGCTGTTTTGGGGTCTTAGGGTACATCCCAGGCGGTCACTGCCCACCTGCCAGACTGCAGGGACAGCTGGGTGTGAGAATAACACTGGCTTTGGGTAGTGCCATGGCCAGGAGTGGGTTTCCCTGCGTCTCCTCTTCCCCGAGGGTGCCTGGATCCTCCCAGCTGACACAGCAGTAAATCTGCAGTGAGTTGGGGTGACTGTAAAACTAGGAATATTGTTATTTTGGTCATTACTTTCCAGCAGGTGTTTTTCTTCACAGTGGTTTTGTTTCTTTCCTTCTGGTCTGAGAACACATGAACATTTTCCCTTTACTGCCTTCGGGTGTATTGACTGGTCCCCCATGGGCTGCTGGAAAGGCCCAGAGATGCATTCTGTGGCCTGGGGCCATCAGGATCAAAGAACCAGGAGGCCTGGGAGATGCAGCTGGATGGGGCTGTCTGCTAGGGGGTTTGAGGACCCTCCCGGGTTTCCCACTGCTGAGCAGGAGTAACTCTGGCTGCCAAGATACCTTCATGGTGTTCACAACAAGTGGGATCATTATTTTCCACCATTCGAGGGGAATGCAGGCAAGACGGCTCCCCAGCTGCTCCAAGAGGGGACAAGGCAGTCCCTCTCTGCAGCCCCCAGCAGCTCCTGAAGGACAGAGACAGGGGCAGGGCAAACGCTTTGGCCACGGTCCCAGACAAGCGCCACTGTGGGAGAGGAGAGGCCACTCTTACTGGCACTGGATGCAGACCCCACCCCGTCTGCAGGACACTCCCACCTCCCTGCAGCTTGGAGGCCGGTGGGGTCTGCTCCTGGGAATGGGGTGGGAGCCACAGGGACAGTACTGATGTCTTCTTGGGGGTAGACCAGAGAGCTCAAATTTCAGAGCCAGAATTAGGCACTTGGAGCGTTTTTACTGGCTTCCACTTTCTTATTTTAGGGCACTTAAAAAATCCGGACAAATGGGGTTTAAAAGAACTGTCTCTTTCAATCTATGTTTTGGTTTAATACGCTTGAGCAATAAACGCTGCCTTGTAGACATGGCTGTGGCTGTTTAATGTTGGGTCTCAGCAGGGTCGGCTCTCTCACTACTGGAAACCTTGGGACACAGGGAGGAGGGCCGGGTGAAGGGAGGGCCAGCCAGCTTTTCACTCACTGATTTGTGTAACCCCTAGAGGCCAGTACTGGGAGCTGGGGAGAGCCCAGTGGCATTCCTGGGGGAAGAGGGAGGGAGTTGGAAAGGAACCACCCCAGCCGGGGGACACAACCACTCCCTGCCCTTCAAGTCACCCACCAGTCCCTTCAGAGTCGGGGCAGAACCTCCCTTTTGGGGTATCTTGGGAAGTTAAATGCAAAATAAAGTTGATTCAAAACCAAATAAAGACATCTAGGCTTTGGAAAGTTGCCATGAGTGAGGGTCCTAGTGGGGCGGGTGTGTCTTTCCTACCCCCACCCTGAGGTGCCAGATGAGACACGAGCTACCCCTGGCGGGGTGATGGGGGAGTGGGGTGATCTGATCTGCGGGGTCGGAGGGGATAGGACACGGGCTGTGTGGACCTGGGTGGGCTCAGAACACCCGGGGGACAGTGGCGTGGGACCCCACGAGTGGTTCTGCGGACAACAAGGCCCTCCCAGTTTCCACCGCAGGACGGGGGCGCTGCTGCAGTCACCCCATCGCTCCCAACAACCAGGACCCGCAGGGCGTAGCCCGGGAGGAGCGAAGCGTCCGCGGCGTCCTCACCCCGCCGCTCCAGCCTCGCGTGGGGCAGGGCCCAGGGAGACGGGGTGGAGTGAGGGCCCCGGGAAGGGCGAGAAGGCCCGGCGGGCCTGGGAGGCCTGAGGGAGGGGCAGGATGTGACCCGCGGGTCTTTGTGACCTGGTGGGGGATTGAGTGTGACCTTCACATGGGGGCACCGGGCCGCAGCGCATGGCCTGGGGTTACACTCGGGCCCTCCCCCCGGGGACACCATGGCGCGCACCATCCCGCGCCCCGGACCCCGCAACCGCGCCTGCTCCGACAGCCGCCCGGGACCGGACCCCAACCTGGGCCCAGCCCAAGCGCCGCCGACTGCTACCCGTCCGGGCCCGCGCTCCCTGCACGCCGCAGCCCCCAGCGCCCCCGCCTTCCCCGCCGCCTGCGCAGCCCCACGCCCCGGGGCCGCCGCCGCCGCACAGCCCCAGGCCCCGGGCCCAGCGGCCGCCGCACCGGGGGTGCACAATGCGCGTGGCCGCCCCAGCACGTTCCCCGGGCAACCCGAGGACGCCGGGCAGCGCGGTGCGAGCCACTGACCAGGTCCCCGGTGAGCACGACCCCCCGACCGCGAAACCCCAGGCTCGTCGGCGCTTCGGATCCCAGACCGGATCCCTCCCCGACACCTGCCTTCGGAACCCCAGACCCGCCCCCCACATCCCCGCCCCGGGCTTCCGAGTTCTAGATGCCTCCCTCTAGGAATCCCAGACTTGGAATCCTCGCTGGGAACCACAGAACTGCCCCTCGACACCTGCCCAACTCTACCCACCCGCCCGCACTCGAAAGCCCAGAGCTGTTCTCCCCACCTTCCCCCATCTTCTGGGAACTCCACAACTGTCCACTCCCGTCTGCCTTCAGAACCCCATACCTCTCCTCATTAACCTAGACCTGCCCCCCAACCCAGACCTCCCCTCAACCTAGACCTGATCCCCAACTGAGACCTGATGCCCACAACCCAGACCTGACCCCCAAATCCCAGACCTGATACCAAACCCAGTCCTGACCCCCAACCCCAGACCTTATCCCACAACCCAGACCTGACCCCAACCCAGACCTGACTCCAACCCAGACTTGACCCCCAACCCAGACCTGATCCCCCAACCCAGACCTGACCCTCATCCCGGACCTGACCCCAACCCAGACCTGATCCCCCAACCCAGACCTGACCCTCAACCTGGACCTGACCCAATGCAGACCTGACCCCAACCCCAGACCTGACCCCCAACCCAGACCTGATCCTCCAACCCAGACATGATCCTCCAACCCCAGACCTGACCCCCCAACCCAGACCTGACCCACAACCCAGACCTGACCCACAACCCAGATCTGACCCCCAACCTGGACCTGACCCCCAACCTGGACCTGACCCCCAACCTGGACCTGACCCCAATGCAGACCTGACCCTCAACCCGGACCTGACCCCAACCCAGACCTGATCCCCCAACCCAGACCTGACCCTCAACCTGGACCTGACCCAATGCAGACCTGACCCCAACCCCAGACCTGACCCCCAACCCAGACCTGATCCCCCAACCCAGACATGATCCTCCAACCCCAGACCTGACCCCCCAACCCCAGACCTGACCCCCAACCCAGACCTGATTCCCCCACCCCAGACCTGATCCCCCAACGCAAACCTGACCCCAACCCAAACATGATCCCCCAACCCCAGACCTGGTCCTCAACCCCAGACCTGATCCCCCAACCCCAGACCTGATCCCCCAACCCAAACCTGACCCCAACCCAGACATCATCCCCCAACCTGACCTGACCCTCAACCCCAGACATGATCCCCCAACCCCAGACATGATCCCCCAACCCCAGACCTGATCCCACAACTCAGACCTGACCCCAACCCAGACCTGATCCCCCAACCCAGACCTGACCCACAACCCAGACCTGACCCACAACCCAGATCTGACCCACATCTCAGACCTGACCCCCAACCCCAGTTCTGACCCCCAACCCAGACCTGACCCTCAACCCCAGACCTGACCCACATCTCAGACCTGACCCCAACCCCAGACCTGACCCCCCAACTCAGACCTGACCCCAACCCAGACCCGACCCCAACCCCGACCTGATCCCCCAACCGAGACCTGACCCCAACCCAGACCTGACCCCACAACCCAGACTTGATCCCCAACCCAGACCTGATCCCCAACCCAGACCTGACCCCAACCCAGACCTGATTCCCAACCCCAGACCTGACCCTCAGTGTGGGGCTCAGAACCCTCTTCATCCCCAGGGCCCCTACACCCTCCGGGTTTCCACATAACCACCACATCCTCTCCTCTAGGGGCCAGAGGAGCAAAGAGCAAGCTGTCGGAGGCCAGCATGGAGCCAGAAAGGAAGGGGCTATCGTCGGCTTCTTCCAACGGAGACGAGAGAGAAGGAAATAGTAGGTATCGTGTATTGCCTGCGTATCAGCCACTCGCCCAGAGCAGTGCTGCAGCTCCCGGGCTCAGAGGCAATGCTGGCTGCAGCCTGCTGCCAGGAAATCGGGGAATCCGGGGGCGGGCACTTCACTGAGCTGTAGAACCCGGCGCCTTCTCTTGGACGGTCCAGGCGTAGTACCCCAGGAGTGTTGTGGGGTGCTGGCTCCTGCCTCCTGCACCCCTATCCTGCTGTCCAGCTTCTTGGGAAACTGGGAAATTAAACGTGTGGGTGTGAAGGGCTCCATTGGTGGGTCATGGGGGGCCCTGTACTCGCGTTTCTCTTCCTTCCTGCCCTTGCCCTCTTCAGGCTTGTCTTCGTTGGGTGGGTAAATGCTCCCTAGGGGTCAATGGCTAGGTTACAGGGCAGGCACATGCTTAGCTTTAGAAGGTCCCCCAACCATTTAGGGCCCAATTGAGAGCTCCGCCGTCCCCACCCGCAGTGGGTGTCCTCACTGCCACTCCGGGCACTCTGGTGGGTGTGGTTTTAATTTGCATTAATTAAATCTCACTGGTTTTAATTTGCATTTCCAGACAGCTCAAGGTGTTGAGCTGTTTTTCACATGATTATTGGCCATTTGGAGCTCTTCCTTCCGGAGTGCGGTTCTGGGTCTGCAGGCCACCGTGAAATTGCGCTGTGACCTCATGGACTTGGAGGAATTCTCTGTATGTCCTGGATACACGCTCTTTGTCAGATGGATGCAGCCTTATCAGTCACTTCATGCTTCCTTTTGATAATCAGAACTTCTTAATTTAATTCAATCTATGTTTTTTGAGATGGCACTGGTGGGCGTATAGCAGTGAGGACGGCCATAGGTCCCTGGCATCATCATCTTGGTTTTGGTGGGTCTTAGCCAGCTTCTTTACGGCAACCTGTTTTATATCAGCAGGGTCTTTATGACCTGTATCTCATGCCGACCTCCTATCTCATCCTGTGACTTACAACGCCTTCACCATCTGGGAATGCAGCCTCATTTTACCCAGCCCCTATTCAAGATGGAGCTGCTCTGGTTCACACACCTCTGACACTTCTACCACCATTCTGTGGACCAGCATTCGGCCACACGCCCTCTCTCACGGCTCTGGTCTCCATCACTGTGGACTGTGGATGAATTTTGCTGGCTTATGGATGGCGCCCCTCAGAATATGCCATTTCATGTCTGGCCTCGTCAGAGGCATGTCTTTTTTTTTTTTTTTTTTTTTTTTTGAGACACAGTTTTGCTCTTGTTGTCCAGGCTGGAGTGCAATGGCGCCATCTCAGCTCACTGCAACCTCCACTTCCTGGTTCAAGTGATTCTCCTGCCTCAGCCTCCTTAGCAGCTGGGATTATAGGCATGAGCCACCACGCCTGGCTAACTTTTGTATTTTTAGTAGAGACGGGGTTTCACCATGTTGGTCAAGCTGATCTCGAACTCCTGGCCTCAGGTGATCCACCCGCCTCAGCCTCCCATAGTGCTGGGATTACAGGCCTGAACCACCGCACCCAGCTAACTTTTATATTTTTAGTAGAGAAGGGTTTCACCATGTTGGCCAGGCTGGTCTCGAACTCCTGGCCTCAGGTGATCTGCCTGCCTCGGCCTCCCACAGTACTGGGATTAACAGTGCTGGGATTATAGGCGTGAGCCACCGCGCCCGGCCTTGGATGCCTTATCCTTTGATTTGATGTCCTCTTTCTCTTTTGCAGAATTAAAACAAGGAATTTCCCAAGACTTGGCTTCTTCCTTCAGATTAGACAGATATAAGATAGCAAGGCAGTTAACAGAAAAAGCTATCAAGGTAAATGCTCCTTGGGACTCAGTGGGGAGGCGGGACACTTTTTTAAAAGGACATTTGTTTTGAAACTTGGAATCTGTCAGTCTGGTCTCTGACTCACTGTGTCCCCGAGCTGCAGCCTCCTCCCTGTGGGGACTTGGCTGACGTTACCTTTTGTTTACTTACTTATTTTTGAGATGAAGTCTTGCTCTGTTGCCCAGGCTGGAGTGCAGTGGCACAATCTCAGCTTTCCACAACCTCTGCTTCCTGGGTTCAAGCAATTCTTGTGCCTCAGCCTCCCGATTAGCTGGAACTACAGGTGCATGCCACCATGCCCAGCTAATTTTTAGTAGAGATCTATTTAGTAGAGATTGTATTTTTTAGTAGAGATGGAGGTTTCACTATGTTGGCCAGGCTGCACTCCAGCCTGGGTGACAGAGCGAGATTCCATCTCAAAAAAAAAAAAATTACATTATTGGGTAATGGATGCCCCCAAATCTCAGAAACCAGCACTAAAGAGCTTATCCATGCAATCAAAGTCTGCCTCTTCCCCAAAAATGATTGAAATAAAATAAAATATCCTGTTGCCATTTTAGGAGAAGAAGATTTTCTCTATTTACAGACACTACCCGGTGGTCCAGGCCGCTCTGCGAAGGAAGGGCTGGGTGGAGAAGAAGTTCCACTTTTTGCCCAAGGTCATTCCGGATGTCGAGGACGAAGGCGCTGGGGTTACTGGTAGCTCATCGGAGGCGCACGTCTCAGCTCAGGGCGTGTGTGTCTGTCACAGGCAGGGGGAGTCGGCACTGGCCTGACTGTGGTGCCTGCCCCTCGGTTCTGGTGTGCCTGATGGGGTGTCTCCGACCCCAGGTCTCCATCGCCCTCCTGGCCTCCCCACCCCAGGCTGTTGTGCCAGGCAAACTCTTTCAAGTCCCCAGCGCTGCTCCGTTCTCAGAGTCCCTGTGGCCCCCGCCCAGGCCTCCTCCTGCCTGGGCGATTTCTGTCATCCTCTCTCTGCCTGGCCCCGGCCGTCCCTCCTCCAGCCCCAGGTCCCCGAAGTCCACTCCTCAGGCCCCCATGGCGCTGGCTGCTCCTGGCTGACATCTGCACAGCTGTGTCTGTGTCCTCTTGGCCCCATTGAGACCCGGATCAAATGTCCCCCTCCTCCTCCACCCCTGCCCGTGGCCCCTCAGCCTCTATCACTCCCACCCCCATCCCGGGCTGTCTCCACTGTTCCACACCCAGGGACACCTGGGCCTCCAGGAATCCTAGGCCCCCAAGCCCTGTCACAGCCATGGGGAGGTTCTATGCAGTGGACGCTCACTGGATGTGTGGGGGCTGCCCGAGCGCCCCGAGCCTGACTCAGGACCCACAAAGGCACCTGCTCCACCAGGGAAAGGCCCCACCTGGAGCAAGGTTTCTGGAAGTAAATGAGTTGCTGTCCTGCCTGCGGTGGTGGTAACGGACACAGTGCGGGAAGTTGGCTGAGGCTCCATGTTCAGGCCTCCCCCGTGTTTCGTTGGCAGATGTTACATGTGGCAAAGTCAAAGAAAATCAAGAAATGGCCTTGGAGAAAACAGACGACATCCACAACGTGATGGTACGTCCCTGCATGCATCGTGGGCATCCCCTGCGTGCATCGTGGGCATCCCCTGCGTGCATCGTGGGCATCCCCTGCGTGCATCGTGGGCATCCCCTGCATGCATCGTGGTCAGCTGCGCCTCTCCAAGGCTTCTCACACCACCACCCTGCTCCATGCCCACTCGCCCATGTCTTGGGGGGATGGCAGCCCAGCGGGGGCAAAGCCCCAGTCACAGCAGGGCCCCCTGACCGGGCAGCAGGGCCTGGCTGCCCCAGGGGTGGGGCGAGCCCTTTGGTGCTGGATGAGCCACTGTGCAGTGAGTGGACCCTGTCCTCCCAGCTCCCCTCCACCCACACCAGGCTGGCTTGCCACGTGCACGTGAAAGCTGAGGGCACTGAGGCCCAGCAGGGCTTGGGCAGCTTGGCCAGAGTGTTGCAGGATGGGGCCTGGCCAGCAAGTGAGCTGGGGTCTCCAGCACCACGGCAGTATGCCCCTCCCCACCTCCCCAGCCCAGCCTAGGCCCTGAGGGCTCCCAACCCTCCACCATAAAGAGGACGAAAGAGAAACCAGAGTGGGAGGCGACATTTGCAGTACTTAAAATTTAAAAGATCAAATGTCCAGAATATGTGAAGAACTCACAAATCAGCAATGAAAAGACAAATAGAAAAATGGGCCCAGACTTGATGAGGCGCCTCCCACATGGCCAATGAGCTCGTCCTTCCAGGTTCCTGGAGTCAGTGCCTTTCCCATAGAGCGTCATGGGTGCTCCAGCGGCTCCCACAGGTCCGTGGGCAGTGGTGTGGACACAACAGAACATTCCTCACTGTTCTGGAGGCTGGAGTCCGGGTCAGGGGCAGCGTGGCTGGGCTCTCTGAGAGTGTCCTGCTTCACGGGCAACTGGCTTCTCTCTGCGTCCTCACACAGAGGCGAGGGTTTTTCTGGGGCCTCTTTGTAAGGGTGCAAGCCCATCATAAGGGGCTCAGGCTCATGACCTAATCCTAAAGCCCGCCTCTTATGCCATCGCCCTGGGGGTGAGGATTGTAACACATGCATTCCGGAGAGACAGCAACACTCTGCTCATTGTGCCTGGAGGAGAGACAGCTGCAGGTTACAGTTACCTGGTGGGAGTGGCTGGGGGACTTCGCCTCTGTTGATGATGATGTTTCTCACCCCGTACACAGTGGTTAGTGGTTAGCAGCTAGTGTGCTATTATTTACACACACACACACACACACACACACACGTATTTTTTTTTGGGGGGGCGTGTTTTGAGATGGAGTCTCACTCTGTTGCCCATGTTGGAGTACAATGGTGCGATCTCGGCTCATTGCAACCTCTGCCTCCCAGGTTCAAGTGATTCTCCTGCCTCAGCCTCCCGAATAGCTGGGATTAGAGGCACCCACCACCAGCCTGGCTGATTTTTGTATTTTTAGTACAGACGAGGTTTCACCATGTTGGCTGGGCTGATCTCGAACTCCTGGCCTCAGGTGATCTACCCGCCTTGGCCTCTCAAAGTGTTGGGATTACAGCCGTGAGCCACTGCACCCAGCCTGGTTGGAATTTTGACTTAACAGATGCTATTTTGTAAACAGAAAAGCACCAACCACACGCCCCCAGCTCCACGCCCAGCCCCTCTATCAGCAGGGCAGGAGCAGGAGGCCAGAGCCTGGGGCTCAGGGAGGGGTGCGCAGGGCCCATGGTGCAGGCCTGGGGGCTTCCGTCCTGGGGACTGTGAACTCTGGGTTATGAAGTGTCGTGTCATCTCGGCAAGTGGTGCGTCCCCACACCCACGTGGACCTCATGCGGAGGGCTCAGGCCCCACCTGCAGCCCCACATCAGGGGTGGCTCCCCAGAGCCCGAGGCCCCTCCGTGGAAACCCTGCATGGTCCTGGTTGCACCCCACATCCCGTACACAGGAGGACCACAAGGAGCACTACTGCCTGCAGTAGAGCCCAGCTGGGATCCTCACGCTGCACGCCATGTATCCACTGATGGTTGCCTTGCTCCGTCCTGTCCTGGCTGTGTGAACCTTGGATGCTGAGCATCAATAAAGACTTTCTTCTTGCCAGTCTAGGTTGGTAAAAAACGAGATGCTGTACCTCCTCTGGACCATCAAGAGAGATGCCATTGACTATCACAGCCTGACCTGTGACCAGATGCTGAACCACTACGCAAAGACAGTCTCCTTTACCACCAAGGTGAGCCAGCTGCTTGGGCATAGCGGGAGTTGGCAAGGGTGGTGGGGAGGGGCTTCTGCAGCCATTAGGGATCCTCGGTGGCTGGTCAGTGACCATGGGTGGCCATCGGCAGCCACCAGCCACCTCCTGGGCGCCTCCCAGGACTCCTGGTCTAAGGCCATGACCAGAATCACTCAGTGCCCACCCCACTCCCTGCACCCCTGTGCCCTTTGCTCTGTGTCTCTGGGTGAATCCGGGGCCACAGAAGCCCTCTCCTCAGAGCACAGAGGCCAAAGATGGGGCTGAGTGGGGGCTGCCACAGGGTGTGGGTCCCAAGGGGAAGAGGTGCCGCTACCCCCAGCACTGGGCACTCCCCTGCCTCCCCTGGCCTCCAGCCCTGCACAAGGCAGCTGCCACACCCTTCCCACCAAGGCCCAGGGTTGGGGCCTGCCCAGAACGCAGGGTGTGGGGACCCTGCTGAGGGAGGGGTCCGGGAAGAGGGGCTTCCCCAGCACAGAGGTCCCTCTCAACAGTCCAGGTGTGGCTGCCTCAGCACAGTGTGGGGCGGAGGTGCGGGACAAGGCTCCCTGCTGCACCTAATACCCCAGGGTCAGGCCAGCGCCAGTGCTGCTTGTGGAAACACGGGTCCTTCAAAGACCCTGTGTGCAGAGCCAGTCAGCGTGTGCTGTGTTTTCTGGGGGCCGGCCACTTTTTTTCCTTAACAGGGTGACAGACCAGACGTTGGGGTGCGGGGACTTCACCATATGCCTCTAACGGCGAGTGCTGCATCGTGTGTGTGGGCAGTGCTGGGCGTGTGGCTGCATTCCCGGTCCTGCAGCCGGTCCTCACTCTCCTGGGGCCTGAGCTGTGGGACACCCTGTGGCCTGTTTAGGGGCCTGGAGGGAGCCCCAGTGCCCACTGCCCTCGGTGCCCTCAGCTGCAGCCTCCCCATTCCCTGGGACCTGCCACGTCCCCCACTGCCTCAAGGATGCGTCTGAGCCTGGCCTGCACATCCATGTACTGACTGCTGGGACCGGCTGGAGGGCACGGCCTGGGGCCCTGGGGGACCGTGTGTCTGGGGAGGGGAAGGGATCTGCCCTAGGGGTGCTGTGTGGTGCCCCATGGCCAGGCAAGTCCGAGGTGGACAGCCCGTCCTCGCCTTGTGAGCGAGGCAGAGCTGAGCTGAGCTGCTCCTCGTACCTAACGTGCAGCTGTCTCTAGAGATAGGGCTGTGCGTGAACATGTGGAGCCTGCCCTGGTACGTCCTGGCCAACCCCGACTCCTTCTTCCCATGCTGCTACAGCCTCTGCACCGAGAGCGAGCAGCAGGAATTCCTGGGTAAGTGAGGAGATGGCAGAAGACCCCAGTGCGGTCAGCAGATAGGCTTCTAGAAAGATCCCCCTGGCGCTGAGACAGACTGATGGGGCAGGATCTGAGGACAGAGGACCAGAGAGAAGCCTCCCATGGCCATAGTCGTGGCAGTACAGGGGCCAGGGACCCCGGGGAGGGAGGGCAGGCAGGCAGGGAGTGTGTGGTTCTGCACTAGGCCTGTGGACAGCGCGGCGAGCAGCTGGGGCAAGGCCGGCTCCATGGTTGGAGGCCGAGGGGTACAGTTGGATGGCTGCAGTCACAGAGGCACTGCAGGGAGAAGGGCGGGCAGAGTGGGGATGTGGGAGCAGGCCTGGGCCCCACCGGCCATGAGGGTGGGAAGTGGGGCGGGTCGGGGAGCATCCATTGCCCTGGCCCCATTTCCAGTCCCCAGTCCCGGCTCGGGCAGATGGGGCGAGGCCGTGCTGTCCTTTCAGAAGACTTCTGGCACACCATGGAATCCAGCATCCTCAAGTGGGTGGTCAGCCACCAGAGCTGCAGCAGGAGCGGCAGGAGCAAGCCCAGGGGCCGGAGGGAGGAGGCCGGGAGCAGCGACCTGAGCAGCAGGCAAGGTGCACTGGGCCGGGGCAGGGCAGGGCCAGGGCAGGGCCAGGCCACCAGAGCTCAGGGTCTCCACGGGGGCCCTCCCGCCTCCTGGGTGTGGTCAGTCCTGAGGGTCGCGGCAGCTGGGACCGGATGCAGCGGTGCCTCAGACTCTCTCGATTCTCATGGCAAATGGGTTTTCTCTTCTAACTGTGGGGCTAAACGTCAAAGTCACTCCGTTTGTAAAGCACCTGGCTGTTAACGCAGCCCTGGGACATCCGAGTCCCACACTCACCACCACAGTCCCATGCTGTGGACGTGGTTCCAGCCTGTGGTCAGAAGCCTGCCCTGCCCCACGGCCACCACGATGCCGCATCCTGAGTCTCCCCAAAGGGGCCCCATGGGAGAGGACACAGGAAGCCCCAGGGAGAGGCGCCCCTGGGTGGTACAGGGATGTGAACCAGCCGTCGTGTTTTTGGACAAAACCCAAATCTATTTTGTGGTGGTTGGTTTTAATAAAATGTACTTTCTAGAACAGTTTTAGGTCACAGCACAGCTGAGCAGAGGGTACAAGATTTGCCACACTCCGCTGCCCCCGTGCCTCCCCCACTGCCAGCATCCCCCGCCAAAGCAGTGCGTTTCAGCTGTTGACAGATGAACGTTGGTGCATTAAACTTTTAGAGTGTATTTGAGCAGACAGTGATTTGTGCCAATCAGACGGCTGCAGGGCTCCACCGAGGGGAAAACCCTTCTAGGTAAACGTGGAAACGGAGGAAATAAATTCTGACTGGTGAACACTGGAGCTGTGGCCTTGTTTGTGCTGAGTGACAACTTGTTCCCAGCTAGCTGCCTGTGATTGGCTGTGTTTAAGTTTCGTTTTCAATTCTGAGTTAGGTTGTGGTTTGCGTTTGTCGGAGACCAGGTCACTTGGGCCACTTCAGTCTGATGGCCTCCTAATTAATGTTTTTTTTTTTGAGATGGAGTCTCGCTTTGTCACCCAGATTGAAGTACAATGGCGTGATCTTGGCTCACTGCAACCTCCGCCTCCTGGGTTCAAGCGATTCTCCTGTCTTAGTCTCCCAGGTAGTTGGGTGCCCAGCCGGTGCCCGGCTAATATTTTGTATTTTTAGTAGAGACGGGGTTTTGCCACGTTGGCCAGGCTGGTCTCGAACTCCTGACCTCAGGTGATCCACCCACCTCGGCCTCCCATAGTGCTGGGATTACAGGCCACCGCACCCGGCCTAATTAATGATTTTAACACAGTTGGTGAACCTGCAGTGACACATCATGGTAACCCAAATGGTGTTATACATTCTACAGGTTTGGACAATGTATGATGCCGTGTATCCACCATTCCAACATCAGACAGAGACGATCCCTGGCCCTAAAACTCCCTGTGCTCTGTCTCTTCATCCCCCCCACCCAGAGCTCCTGGCTACCACTGATGTTTTTCCTGTCTCCATGGTTTTGCCTTTTCTAGAATGTCATTCGGTTAGAACAACGTAGCATGGAGCCTTTTCAGATGGGCTTCTTCGACTTAATAATATGCACTTCAGATTCCTCCAGGTCTTTTCATGACTTGAGAGCTCATTTCTTTTTAGGGTTGAGTAATATTCCACTCTCTGGATCCACCACTGTTTACTTATCTATTCATCTGCTGAAGGACATCTCAGTCACTTCCAGGTTTTGACTATCATGAATAACGTTTCTCTCGATATCTGTGTGCAGGTTTTTGTGTGGCCATGAATTTTGAATTCATCTGGGTAAATACCAAGGAATGCACTTACTGGGTGGTATGGCAAGAGTATGCTTTGTTTTGTAAGAAACTGCCAGACTGGCCGGGTGCAGTGGCTTACGCCTGTAATCCCAGCACTTTGGGAGGCTGAGGAGGGCAGATCACGAGGTCGGGAGATCGAGACCATCCTGGCTAACACGGTGAAACCCCGTCTCTACTAAAATGCAAAAAATTAGCCAGGCATGGCGGCAGGCACCTGTAGTCCCAGCTACTTGGGAGACTGAGGCAGGAGAATGGCGTGAACCCGGGAGGTGGAGCTTGCAGTGAGCCGAGATTGCACCACTGCACTCCAGCCTGGGCGACTGAGTGAGACTCCATCTCAAAAAAAAAAAAAAAAAAAAGAAACTGCCAGACTGTCTTCCAAAGTAGCTGCACCATTTTGCATTTCCACCAGCAATGAGGGAGAGTTCCTGTTCTCCACATCCTCACAAGCCTTTGATGTGATCAGTGTTCTGTTTGCAGCATTCTCCTGGGTCTGTATTAGTGTCTCATTATTGTTGTGATTTTGTTGTGAGACAGGGTCTCACTGTGTTGCCCAGGCTCATCTCAAACTTTCAGGCTCAAGCAAGCCTCCTGTGTCAGCCTCCCAAAGTGCTGGGATTACAGGCGTGAACCACTGTGCCCAGCCTCCATTTCCTTGTGAATTTCTGAGGGTATTTTATAGAAAAAACTTGTAGATATGGAATTGCTAGTCCACAGTGGTATATGATATCGAGCATGTGTTCATATGCTTGTTTTCCATCTGTATGTATTTTTGGTGAGGTGACTGTTCAGATTGCTCATTTAAAATTGTTTCCTGGCTGGGTGCAGTGGCTCACACCTGTAATCCCAGCACTTTGGAGGCTGAGGTGGGTGGATCACTTGAAGTCAGGAGTTTGAGACCAGCCTGGCCAACATGGTGAAACCTCATCTCTACTGAAAATACAAAATTATCCGGGCATGGTGGTACACACGTGTAGTCCCAGCTACTCGGGAGACTGAGGCAGGAGAATCACTTGAATCCAGGAGGCGGAGGTTGCAGTGAGCCAAGATCTTGCCATCAAGCCTGGGCGACAAGAGCAAAATTCTGTCTTAAAAAAATAAAAATAAAAAATAAAATTATGTTTTCTTGTCATTGAGTTTCAAGAGTTCTCTGTATACTCTAGGTAATATTCCTTTATTAGATATGTGCAAGTATTTCCTGCCAATCTATGGCTCGTCTTCTCATTGTCTTGACATCTTGATATTGTCCTTTACAGAACAGAAGTTTTTCATTGTAATGACGTTGAACTTATCAGTAATTGCTACTGTGAGGAGCTGAGGGTCTAGCGGCGGGGTCCGCCGAGGAACTGAGGGTCTAGCGACGGGGTCCATGTGTTTCTTGTGAGGACATAGCACTCACAGAACCATTGGAGGTTGGGACCATTCAGGAGGGAGGAAGTCACCTGCCCAGACGGAGGCGTGACATCCAGGGTGGCTGCCCAGAGAAGCTTGGTTGGGTATTGGAGTGTCTGTCTGGGAGTCTGGGATACTTGTTGGGTATTGGGGCACAGAGGGAGTGGAGCGGACTTTGTCCATGGCTTTAGGCCTCACCCCTCGAGGCGGGCAGGGCTGTCCCTGGGTGGGGTTCCCACTCCATGAGCCTGTGTCTGGATTTCAGATGCCGAAAATGCTGAGGCAAAGCTCGGGGTCTCCCGGGGCAGCTTGTGGATATCGCGTGCAAGGTGTGCCAGGCCTACCTGGGGCAGCTGGAGCATGAGGACATCAACACGTTGGCGGATGCTGTGGAGGACCTCACCGAGGCTGAGTGGGAGGACCTGACACAGCCGTAATACTCCCTCGTTCAGTAAGACTTGCACAGGCCCCCAGCACGTGTCGGAGCCGTGAGTGCGGACTGCAGGAGCTTCCGGGGCAGTGCATTGGGTCACCTGTCTGGGCATTACCTATGGAGTATTGAGTGTTGGGATGCCTGTCCTGGCATTGGGACTCCTGTCTGGATGTCTGGGATACTTGCTGGGTATTGGGGTATCGATCTGGATCTTGGGGCTTCTGTCTGGATGTCTGGGATGCTTGTTGGGTATTGGGGTGGGTGCCTGGATCTTAGGATGCCTTACAGGTGTCGGGAAGCCCAGGCGCTCTGTTGCCTGTCCCACCAGGCCCCTGATGACTGTCGAGAGGATGATACCCCCTCAGGGGGCCGTTAGGGAGTAGCATTGTCTTGCGTATCTTCAAAATCCAGAAGGGTATGATGTCATTTGAACCCCCCACAGCCCGAGACAGGCAGGTGGGGTTTGTCTGTTTCACAGCTGGGGCACCTGCCTCACTCTTGGCATTGGTGAGTAACTGGCAGAGGTGTGCCTGGGCCCAGAGCTCCTGGCAGCTGGCGAGTGACTGGCAGAGGTGTGCCTGGGCCCAGAGCTCCTGGCAGCTGGCGAGTGACTGGCAGAGGGGTGCCTGGGCCCAGAGCTCGGCAGCTGGTGAGTGACTGGCAGGGGTGTGTCTGGGCCCAGAGCTCAGCAGCTGGTGAATGACTGGCAGAGGGGTGCCTGGGCCCAGAGCTCCTGGCTCACTGACTCTCATCATCACCATTCACCGCTCCAGGGGTCCAAAGGCTGACCCTGCCCTTCCTGCCCCTGCTGAGTGCCCAGTTCTTCCTGGGGCCAGGGGTTCTGCACTCCCTTGGCAGTGGCCACCAGAGAGAGGAGCTGGGCGGGGGTGGGCCTGGCCCCCCCGGAGCATGAGCAGCTGCCGGCCAATAGGAGAGTCAGGAAAGTGACTTGATTCAGAGGGTCTGCAGCAGCTTCATGCTTCATCCCAGGATGGTGTTGATTCTTTTGTTTCTTTCTTCTTCTTGTGAATTAATCAAGTATTTTTCTTTTCCTTTTATTGAGGGATTACATAACTACAGTTAAGGGCACGCAGTGTATAATCATATTTGTACATATGGACGAAATTTTGCTTACATGTCCACCTGCGTAGCCACAGCCCACTTGAGACAGAAGACGTTTCCAGTCCCCTGTCAGCCACTGTTAACCTTTCTTGGGAGAACCCCCACAGGGGTCACACCTATTCTGACTCCTGCAACCATGAACCAGTTTTGTTTTCAGATTTCACATTTGGGGAACAGTCTGTGCTCTCTCGTATATGACTTCTTTCACCCAACATGAAATCTGTGAGGTCCATCCACGCTGGCACATGTAAGATCCGTGAGGTCCGTCCATGCTGATAAACATGTGAGGTCCATCCACGCTGGCACATTGAGGTCTGTGAGGTCCGTCCACGCTGATACACATGGGGTCAGTGAGGTCTGTCCACGCTGATACACGTGGGGTCAGTGAGGTCCGTCCACGCTGGCACACGTGAGGTCTGTGAGGTCCGTCCACACTGATACACGTGGGGGTCTGTGAGGTCCGTCCACGCTGGCACACATGAGATCTATGAGGTCCCTCCAAGCTGGCACGTGTGAGATCTATGAGGTCCATCCACACTGATACATGTGAAGTCTGTGAGATCTGTTCATACTGGCACACTTGAGGTCCATGAGGTCTGTGAGGTCCGTCCATGCTGATACACGTGGGGTCAGTGAGGTCCATCCACGCTGGCACATCTATAGTTATGAGTTTTGTTCCTTTTGAAGGTAATGTCTTGTCCTCTGGATGCTTCAGGATATTCTCTGTCTTTGGTTTTCAGCAGTTTGATTATAACGCTTCTACAAGTAGTTTCTTTGTGTTTCTCCTGGTTGAGGTTTGTGGGGCATTTTGATCTGTGGGTTGGAATTTTTCCTCAAATTTAGAATACTCTAGGCCATTATTTCCTGGATGTTCCTTCTGCCCTGTTCTCTCTCTCTTCTCTCCTTCTGGGGCTCCAGTTATGTAAGTGTTAGTGCTGGGATTACAGGCATAAGCCACTGCACCCAGCCTAAATCTGTAATTTAAAAACTTTCCTACAAAGGAGGATCCAAGGCCATAATGGTTTCACTAGTTAGTTAAATTTAATTAATCCATTAATTAAAATTGATTCCAATAACACACAAATGCTTTCAAGTAACAGAGAAGGAGAGAACATTTTCTAATCATTTTATGAGGCCAGAAAAGCCTGATACCAAAACTTGAAAAAAGTAAAATAACAAACAAGTATAGGCCAGTATTTCTCATAATTACATATATACAAAACTTTAACCAAAATATTTAATGAAACCAGTGAAATGTGAATGAAATAATACATCAGAACCAAATGGGCTTTATTCCAAGAATGCAAGGTTGGTTTAACATTGAAAAGTTAATCAGTGAATTTTATTACATTTTCAGAATGGAAAAGAAAAGCTGTAAGATCATCTCAATAGGCAAAAAAAAAAAAAAAAAATCACCTCAAGAGGCAAAAATTGATGAAACTTAATACCTGTCCTTGTAAATTTGTTTAGCCAACTTGGAAATGAAAAAACTCTTCTTTTTTTTGAAATAGGGTCTCACTCTATCCACCTAGGCTGGAGTGCAATGGCACAATCAGCTCACTGCAACCTGAAACTCCTGTGTTCAAGCAATCTTTCCAACTCAGCTTCTCAAGTAGCTGGGACTCCAGGCACATGCCACAATACTGGCTATTTTTAAAATTTTTTTTGTAGAGACAGGGTCTTGCTATATTGCCCAGGCTTGTCTTGAACTCTTGGCCTCAAGAAATCCTGCTTTGGCCTCCCAAAGTGCCAGGATTACAGGCGTGTCTGACTACACACAGCCAGATCTTTTCATTCGAAAGTTTAAGAGTCCAACAGCTAATATATTTCTTAGTGGTTATATACTATTGAGAGTGTTCTCCTTGAAATCAGAATGAGACAAAGTTGCTCACCATCAGACTTCTGTTCAGCATAGACTGAATGGTCTGACTAGTTTAATAGTACAGGAAAAAAAAGTAAGGCATAAAGATCAGAAAGGAAGAAATAAAATTCTTATTTGTAGGTGATATGATTGATCATATAGAAAATTTAATATTTAAATAATTTAAATAAATGGTAATGTATTAAAATTAAGTGAAATCAGCAAGGTCACTGGGTACAAAGTTAATATACGAGACTCCATCATATTTCTATGTTCTAGCAACAAACTGTGAAATGAAATTCTAAAAACACAATACACTAACATCAAATAACAACAAACCTCTAGAAATAAATATAGCAAAATACATTGAAGACCCTAAATTGAAAGTTATGAAGCTAAAGTGACAGTAAATACCTAATAAACGTGTGTGTGTGTGTATAACATGTTAATGACTTAGAAGACTTAGTACTGTAGACATGTTTGCTTTTCTCAGACTAATCAATAGAGTCAATGTAATCCCAGCCAGAATCCTGAGAGGTATTTCTTTTGCAGGGTGGGGAGGAGGCAGGAGGAATTAATGAACTGATTTACATAGAAATATGAATGATTTAAGAAAAGCCAAAACAGACTTGATAAAGAAAACCAAGATTAGAGGACTTGTGCTCCAAATTTCAAGACTTACTCTAGATTTACAATAGCGAAGATGTGATATTGGGATAGGATCAGTGTAACAGAATAGAGTCTCAAGATAGATCCTCCCATCTGTGGTCACTGCATTTGAGATCATTAGGGGAAGGTTGGTCTTTTCACTAAATGGTGCTCCAGCAGTAGTCAGCCATATGAAAAAAAATGTACCTTGAATTTTGCTTCACAAATACACAAAAATTAGTTTGATATGTCATGTGATATATGAAAGGCTTTTAAAAATGAGAATGCATTGGGCCAGGTGCTGTGGCTCACGCCTGTAATCCCAGCACTTTGGGAGGCCAAGGCGGGCAGATCACGAGGTCAGGAGTTCAAGACCAGCCAGGCCAATATGGTGAAACCCGTCTCTACTAAAAACACAAAAATTAGCTGGGTGCAGTGGTACATAACTGTAGTCCCAGCTACTCAGGAGGCTGAGGCAGAAGAATCTCTTGAACCCAGGAGGCCGAGAGGTTGCAGTGAGCTGAGATGGTGTCACTACACTCCAGCCTGGGGCAACAGAGTAAGACTCTGTCCAAAAAAAAAAAAAAAAAAAAAAAAGAGTAAAAACTGACATCACCAAGTGTTTGCCAATGTGTGGAGCAGCTGGAACTCTAGACACGGCTAGGGGAGTGTAAATTGGCACAACTCATTTAGAAAAGTCTTTGACAGTTTCTTATATGTTTAGGCATCTACATACCCAATGACCCAGATAATCCATTCTGAGGTATTTATGCAGGAGAAATGGAAACATGTGTCCTCAGAAGGACTTCATTCCTGATGACCCAAATCTGGAAACTGCCAAACTGTGTTCAAGAAGGAGGGGCTGAGCCATGCTACAGTGTGGATGACTCTAACGGTCCTGTCAAAAGAAGCCAGACACAGGCAGGGCGGGGTGGCTCACGCCTGTAATCCCAGCACTCTAGGAGGCCAAGGCAGGGGGATCACCTGAGGTCAGGAGTTTGAGACCAGCCTTCCCAAAATGGTGAAATCCGCCTCTACTGAAAATACAAAAACTAGCCAAGCATGGTGGCTTATGCCTGTAATCGCAGCTGCTTGGGAGGCTGAGGCAGGAGAATCACTTTAATCGGGAGTTGGAGGTTGCAGTGAGCCGAGATCATGCCACTGCACTCAAGCCTGGGTGACAGAGCGAGACTCCATCGAAAGAAAAGAAAAGAAAAGAAAAGAAAAGAAAAGAAAAGAAAAGAAAAGAAAAGAAAGAAAGAAAGAAAGAAAAAAAGAAAGAAAAGAAAGGAAAAGAAAAGAAAAGAGGCCAGACACAAAGGAGCACATTGTGTGGTTTCATTGACAGAAAGTTCAGGAGCAGGCCAGCCCCGTCTGCAGTGATAGTCAGCCTGGTAATTGGTCTCTGTTGCCTGTTGAGGAGCCGAGGCGTTCCTGTCTCAATCTGGGTGGCGTGCATACGAGCGTACATGGACGTACACACTGTGCAACTTGACTTGTTTCGAGTATGGCAGGGTGCACCACACTGCGTTTTCTTAAACCTGATTTAAAAGGAAGACCCAGGGGTGACCACCAGGTGGCAGCATCGGACCCCCGCAAGTCCCCGTGGCCGACACATCCCAAACCACGTCAGGAGGGTGTGCGTGCAGGGGAGCTTCCCAGCTGCTGCCGGAGGGGATCTCTCTGGGAGTCCCCGGTGCCTTGCCTCGGCCCGTCCGTCTTCACCTACTGGGCTCAGCTGGGATCCCTGGCAGGTGTGCCCCGGGATCAGGACCCAGAGAGCCCTGGCTGTGGCCCCTGGTCGCCGTCAGCATCTGGAGGCCTGTGCTTGTTCTCTGACGAGTTTGGGGTGTGCATCTCATAGTTCCTGGACCTTGCCAGCTCCAGTATGATGCTCCGCTGGGCTCCTGAGTGGCTCTGTCCCTCACTGCTCGCAGCCTTCTCCCCACAAAGCAGGGGCAACACAGTGACGTGTGCATTTGTGGGGAGGGTGGTCCTGCCCAAATACCACCTCCCAATGTGAGGGCTGTCACAGGCTCGAGGCTGTGCTGTGCTGGGAGGCTGTGAGGGATTCCTTCCCACAGCTCATCCTCCTGAGTGAGTCACTGTAGCCCCATGTCACTGGGAGCTTGCTGGTATCCTGGGCGACCTTGGCTGTGACCAGCATGGTGGACGTCATGGGTGACCCACCCTGTTTAGACCTCAATAGTTTGGGGCTGGCCTGTGCCGTACAGACAGGGATGTTTCATGGGCGTGGGGGGCTGGCTGCTTCCGGTTTGCTCCAAGTCCTCATCACAGTCCTGTTGCCATCCTGGGGTCAGGAGTGTGCGGCGCTCACTACAGAGGAGACGTGGCAGCCAGTGAGAGCCGGGAGGTGCCCCTGCCTGAGATCACCTTCAGTCCTTCCCCGGAAGGGGCTTGTCACCACAGGGGCTCTCACCCAGGCCCCCCCACCACGGCCACAGCTCCACATTGGTGGGGCCCCTCCCCTGTTGTCAGGGACACCCCAGCCTTACTTCTCCCTTCAAGCTGCCCCCAGCAGGTGGGAATGGAACCCTGATGTCCTGTGTCCTCAGGGGCTTTGCCTCCCCACGCCAGCCCAGGCTGGCTGTAAGAGTCATGGCTGGTGTCCTTGGAGCCCCGCTGGCCCCCACTCCTGCACCAAGGCCACCTTGTCAGGATGTCATGGGGTCCACACTGGGTCTTCACAGCCCTGAGTTTGCCCATGCAGGATGGGTCCAGCGGGCTCTGGGGCAGCTGCTGGTACTGGCATGGCTTCCCCCCACCATCTGGGCAGCAGGAGTGCACCCCGGAGCTCTAAAAGCCACTCAAACAGCTCTAGTGCACCCTTGAATTCTAAAAGCCACTCAAACAGCTCTAGTGCACCCCCGAGTTCTAAAAGCCACTCAAACAGCTCTAGTCCACCCTCTCCTTATTCCCTGTGGTTATGATGACTTCTTGAGTCTAGCTGGTGACTGCAAAGGGTCTTGAGTCAGACTGACCTTGAGCTCACAGGATGTGGCACTGGCAGCTGGCAGGGATGCAGGATGTCTGCACGGGCCAGCCGCTTTCCTACCAGGGATCGGTCCCAGGCACCACCAACCACAGGTGAAACCTGGGAATGGCTGTGTCCGCCCCTGGCCTCTGTCTCCCACATTTCCACTATGGCTACACCTCCTGCCCCGTGCCTCCCACCGTTTCCACCCAGGCAGGGTGCTGCTTGGGGACTGTGGCCGGCTCCAACCCACACACTGGGGTCCCCAGTGTCTTAACACAGCCCTTGTCTGGAGGAGCCTCACAGGGCTGTGTTTTCAGGTGTCCATACTGTTGGCAGAACTTCCTGGGCCGACCCGCAGCCCTTTCCCGCCAGGTCAGCCCCAGACCATCCTAGAGCCGAGTGCCTGCTTGGTGGGTGAGGTGGGATCCAGGCCTCCAAGTCTCATGCACTTTCTGGATCTTGCTTTGTAGTGGCGATGCTTTCATCTCCGATTCAAGAAATTACTTTTTGCAGTGCCAGGGTCTGCTGGATCAAATCATGTCCGTGAACCCTCAGACGGACATCGACGGGTTCCGGAACATCTGGATTATAAAGCCTGCGGCCAAGTCCCGGGGCCGAGGTGAGTCCCTTGGTGCGGGCGCTCCCTGCACCGAGTTCATCACGTTCATCTGGGCGAGATAAGTCCCCTGGTGTGGGTGCTCCCTGCACCGAGTTCATAGCCACCAATGCCTGCACTTGATGCCAGGGGCTGCGAGTGAGGGGCAGTCTCAGGCCCACAATGCCACAGGGAAGGAAGGGTGGGAGCAGAACGCCGAGGCAGGCGTGGGGGTCAGGACTCCGGCGTTGGGGCAGACCTGGAGGCATGTTCACAGCGTGTGTTCCAATCACAAGGCTGGATCTGGGTTGACGGGTTAATCAGGATTTCCTCCTCTGTATTCACAAACTGGTCTACGCTCTTCTTTTTATTGTTTTTATTATTATTATTTTTTTGAAACTTAGTCTCGATCTGTTGTCCAGGCTGGAGTGCAGTGGCATGATCTCGGCTCACTGCAGCCTCCACCTTCCAGGTTTAAGTGATTCTCCTGCCTCAGCCTCCCGAGTAGCTGGGACTACAGGTGCCCACCACACCCAGCTAAGTTTTTGTATTTTTAGTAGAGATGGAGTTTCACTATGTTGCCCAGGCTGGTCTTGAACTCCTGACCTCAAATGATTCACCTGCGTCGGCTTCCCAAAGTGCTGGGATTACAGGCTTGAGCCACCATGCCCATCCTCCTGGCTCCCTTTTAAAAGTATCTCTGTCCCTGCCCCTTCACTGATCTCTGTGTCCCCTCTGGAGTCCCAGAGGCTGGTTCTGTTGGGGGAGAGCCTGGGGGAGACTGGCACTGGCTTCAGCCTCATCCATGAGTGCTAAGCCTTCCCTGTCCCCGGTACCCCCACCAGCAATGCTGCCTGCTGGCCCTGAATAAAGCCAATGCAGGTCTCAGGGCCAAGCTGCGACCCTGCCCCAGGGCTCAGGAGCTCGGTCCCGCTGCACAGTGGCTGGGCATGCTGGGTTGAGCGGTGGCCTCTTGCAGACATAGTGTGCATGGACCGTGTGGAGGAGATCCTGGAGCTGGCAGCTGCAGACCACCCTCTTCCCAGGGACAACAAGTGGATGGTCCAGAAGTACATCGGGACGCCACTGCTCATCTATGACACCAAGTTCGACATCAGACAGTGGTTCCTCGTCACGGACTGGAACCCCCTGACCATCTGGTTCTATAAGGAGAGTTACCTGTGGTTCTCAACACAGCGCTTCTCCCTGGACAAGCTGGACAGGTCAGTGCGGTGGGCAAGCTGGATGCCTCAGGCCAGGGAATGGGCTGCTGCCTACCTGCCTGGGGCAGCAAGCAGCACGGGCAAGACCCTCACCGCCACCTGCCACCACGAAGGCACAGATGGGGGGAAGCTGAGGCTTGGGAGGCTGATGACCTCTCCCAGGGACAGGTCCAGGCCCACTGACCTTCAAAGCCAGCACCTACACCCCATGCTGTCTGTATCATTTCTGGAAAATCTTAAAAGGCAACATTTTGCCTGTGCCCAGGGGGATCGGAATGGTGTGGGCAGCACCTGGGCCCCGGTTCAGGGGCGGTGGCGTGTGGGGCGCCTGGTAGAGGCTAGTGTGCTGCCCGGGGTGGATGGACCCCCACCTCACACGGGACCCCTCGTGGGCAGGATGGCGAGGGCCTGCGGAGTCCTCAGGAGTGTGGTGCTCACACAGTGATGCCTGCCAGCCTCTGTCTGCACCAAGGCTTCCTCTGACCATTGTGTGGTTCTCGCTTGGTGTGAGGCGCTGGGGGGCCTGATGGCTGGGCAGGAAGGGGGTCTGCTTTTCAAGAGAGTGAGGATCCAGGGAGGCCCGAGACTCATATAACAGAGACCTTGCAGGGGAGTTAACTCCAGCCCAGACAAGGGGCTGCAGTCATGCTGGTGGGTCATGCTTGAAGTCACACCCAGAAGAGGCTTGGGATGAGCCGGCCAGGTGCTTTGACCCTCACCTGCTCACTGCCTCTGGTCAAGTGGGCCTGGAGGGGGTCCAGGAACTCACCTGTGCAAAAGCAGCTTCCAGGCAGTGAGAAGCCAGGGCCTCCTTCCAGCACCCATTTCTGGGCCTCCAGCCATAAGCCATGCGCCTGGCCAATCCCATGGCCTCTCTGAGCCCTGTTTCTCCATCTGGGACAGTAACACTCATCCCAACTGGGCCCCTCCAGCAAAGGGTGGGAGTCCTCAGGGGCAGGGTTCTCTAGAGCCAGCTGGGTGGACGCAGCACGGCTGGAAGGACCGGCCTTGGGTGCCCTCCTGGGCCGACGGAAGCTGACCACCTGCCCCTTGTCCCCACCACAGTGCCATCCACCTGTGCAACAACGCCGTCCAGAAGCACCTGAAGAATGACGTGGGCCGCAGCCCCCTGCTGCCCGCACACAACATGTGGACCAGCGCCAGGTTCCAGGAGTACCTGCAGCACCAGGGCCGTGGTGCCGTGTGGGGCAGTGTCATCTACCCGTCCATGAAGAAGGCCATCATTCATGCCATGAAGGTGGCCCAGGACCACATGGAGCCTCGCAAGAACAGCTTTGAGCTCTACGGGGCCGACTTCGTCCTTGGAAGGGACTTCAGGCCCTGGCTGATCGAGATCAACTCCAGCCCCACCATGCACCCGTCCACACCGGTCATGGCCCAGCTGTGTGCACAGGTGCAGGAGGACACCATCAAGGTGGCCGTGGACCGCAGCTGTGATGTCGGCAACTTTGAACTCCTGTGGAGGCAGGTGAGCCACGTCCGCCCCTGCCCGGGCGGTGGGAGCCATCCCCTGGGGGTTTGGTGGCTGCCCCCCATGCGGATGCTTTGCCACCTGCTCACTGGGCGAGGGTGGAGCTGCAGGCCGCCAGCGCCGTGGGGTCCATGGAGGACGCCAATCCTGCTCTGTGACCACTCTCGGTCCCGCCAAGGGTCCAGGCCTGTCCTGCTCTCCCATGGGGCTCAGTGCCTCGTCAGCACCGAGGAAGGGGCTACTCCGGGCATCCAGGCTCAGTGCCTCCGTCCACCTTTCCTCCCTCCTGTTCCCTGTCTCACCCAGCCCTGACTGGTTAGAGGTGGGGGCTCCATGCCTGCAGCCTCCAGGACCCCTATGCTGCTCCTTCGCTTTGGCCTGCAGTGCATCCTCCACTCCGAGGATCTTTCGGGGGGCCTCCCTGTGCCTGCAGATGTGTTGGAGCCATTGGGAAGCATGGCCAGTGCCTCTCTCTTGAGGCCTCTTTGTGGCTAAACTCAGGAAAAGAGCAGCCCAGTCCCAGGGTGTGGGGCCCCCCAGGCTGACCCCCAAGGCTCAGGAAGCCTCGGCTCCCCAGGTGTTCACTCCTGAGTCAGATGGGGGTCTGTGCCCCAACCAGCCCCTCCTGCGCAGACCCCTCCTGCATGGACCCCACCATCCCAGCCACAGCCCAGCACCCACAACCTGTTCCTTCCCCGCAGCCTGTGGTTGAGCTGCCCCCATTCAGCGGGTCCGACCTCTGCATGGCAGGCGTCAGTGTGAGGAGAGCCAGGAGGCAAGTGCTGCCTGCCTGCAACCTCAAGGCCTCGGCCTTGCTGTTGGACACACAGCCACTGGAGGCACAGGGATCCCCACGACCAGCTCTCCAGCGAGACTTGGGACTGAAGGAAGAGAAGAGGCTCCCCCTGGCCTTGCTGGCACCCTTAAGGGGGCTGGCCGAGAGCAGTGGAGCCCCGCAGCCTACCCGCACCAAGGCTGCTGGGGAGATGGAGCTCCCGGCCTGCCCCTGTTGCCATGTGGACAGTCAGGCCCCAAACATCGATGTCCCCGAAGCCCAGCCCACCAAACACTGGGATCCAAACCAGCTAAATGCACACCCCCTGGCACCTGTGCTGCAGAGTCTGAAGACAGTGGAGGGTGCCCTACATCCACAGCCCGGAGGAAAAGGTAACCTGCGCCGCTCGCGGTGCACTGTGGGTTTGGGGGCCGTCTACTCCATCGCCAACCCTCGCCAGCAGCCGCTGCATCCTCCAGAGCAGGGCACAGGGCAGGCTTCGGTGCTGGGGCCCAGGGTGTCCCCTGACAGAGGTGCCGGTGGGAACCGGGGAGCGGGGTTGGGTCACCTGTCCCAGCCCGGCACGGGGTGGGGGGAGTGGGAGTGCCGGACAGGTGGATACTGGGGTCCCTTCTGTAGAACCTGGCAGGTGATGCCGTTGTCTCCATACCTCTGGGGTGTGGTGCGGGTCGGGAGGATTTGAGTTAGGACCTTGAACAGCTCCATGAACAGCACCAAACTCCCCGGCTGAGTGAGGTGGCAAAAGTGACTGCTGGGCTCTTGTGTGTGGTTTTCTGAAGGCTCTCAGGGGCTGAGATGACACGTCTGAGCCACCACGCCCGGCCCCCATTGGGCTCTTCTGAGCCTCGGCTAAACGTTCAGACTTCAAGGGTTGCCACAGGCTGCTCTTGGCCTCAGAGTCACTGAGAAGGACATGGGGCAGGGACACAGCTGGCCAGCAGGGCAGCATCGCCCATTCCTCTCACATGGGGGTCTTTATGACAGTGTGATGGGGGTCTTTAGGTGGCATGATGGGGCGGTCTTTTTTTTTTTTTTTGAGACGGAGTCTCGCTCTGTCACCCAGGCTGGAGTGCCGTGGCGTGATCTCGGCTCACTGAAAGCTCCGCCTCCCAGGTTCACACCATTCTCCTGCCTCAGCCTCCCATGTAGCTGGGACTACAGGTGCCTGCCACCTCGCCCAGCTAATTTTTTGTGTTTTTAGTAGAGACGGGATTTCACCGTGTTAGCCATGATGGTCTTGATCTCCTGATCTTGTGATCTGCCCGCCTCGGCCTCCCAAAGTGCTGGGATTACAGGCGTGAGCCACTATGCCTGGCGATGGGGGGGGTCTTCAGGCGGCGTGATGGGCGTCTTGACAAGGGTGTGATGTGGGTCTTCAGGATGGCGTGGTGGGGGTCTTCAGGACTGCATGATGGGGGTCTTTGGGACTGCGTGATGGGAGTCTTTAGGAGGGTGTGGTGGGGGTCTTTAGGTGGTGTGATGGGGAGGTCTTTAGGCGGCGTGATGGGGATCTTTATGAGGGTGTCATGGGGGTCTTTACAAAGGCGTGATAGGGGTCTTTAGGATGGTGTGATGGGGGTCTTTATGAGGGTGTGATGGGGTCTTTAGGATGGTGTGATGGGGGTCTTTACAAGGGTGTGTTGGGGGTCTTTAGGAAGGCATGATGGAAGTCTTTACGAGGGCGTGATGGGGGTCTTTATGAGGGTGTGATGGGGGTCTTTAGGATGGCATGATGGGGGTCTTTACGAGGTTGTGATGGGGGTCTTTATGATGGCATGCAGGTGTTGCCGACTCCCTGATTCCCACTGAGATTCATGGGCTGGGACCCACTCACGGAGATGCCTCTTGCCCCAGAGGAGGCGAATTTCCTCCTGCAGCAGCCCCATGGCTATGGCCCGCAGGGCACATGCCCAGGTGTGGGGATCACTCAGGAAGGCCCATGACGTGGCCCCCAGACACCAATGACCTCCCCAGTCCCCACGTGGTCTGCCTGCCACAGGGCAGTTTTGCAGTAAGCAATGTTGCCGACCAAAGGAGTTTATGTTCCCCTTTACCAGGTCACCAGCGGGAGGCAGCTGGAGGCTTAGCCCGGTGCCGGATTCTCGTGCTGAAGAGGAAAGATCTCCTCTGCCTTTGATCCTCACATACCAGCCGTGCCACCAGAGTTCTCCCTCCAGACCCTTCTGCCCGGTGCTGTGAGTTCACTGGGCAGATTGCCTGCCTTCGGAGTCCCCACAGATGACTGTTGATTCAACCTGGTGTTTTGACACCACCTTACAGAGGCTTCTCTCTTTCCAGAGCTGTGACATTTCCTCACCACCCACCAGCTGCTTCCAAAGCCGACGCCACGTGTCTGAGGCGCCTCTCACTCGTGGGTGCTGGCGTCCGTGCGTGAGTCAGGTTCCTGCTGTGGTTGCCATGCATGGCAAACAACTCCAACCCATGCGTACGAGCGTTTCGCGGTCAGGCAAGGGCATGGCCAGGAGTAGCTGGGCTTGCTTCCAGACTCCTGGCTGGGCTCAGGCCGGCTCCACGTGCCCCTCGGCCTTACGCTAGTGGCTACCTGGGATGTGTTTGTTCCATGACAGTCAGGCAACCGTACCGGTGCACTCAGAGCCTGTGCTGTAAAATGCCTGTGGCGACAGGGTCACCTGGCCTACTCCGGCCAGCAGGACAGGAAGTGCGTGCTGTCCTTGGAGCTTGTCGGCTTAAGAACAGCAAACTGCTGGGATCACCTTGAATCTGCAGATCTTGGGACGAACAGACTTTTTTTTTTTTTTTGGACAGAGTCTCACTCTGTCGCCCAGGCTGGAGTGCAATGGCGAGATCTTGGCTCACTGCAACTTCCACATCCTGGGTTCAAGCAATTCTCCTGCCTCAGCCTCCTGAGTAGCTGGGACCACAGGCACCCGCCACCATGCACTGTTAAAATTTTGTATTTTTAGTAGAGACAGGGTTTCACCATGTTGGCCAGGCTGGTCACAAACTCCGGAGCTCAGGCAATCCACCTGCCTTGGCCTCCCAAAGTGCTGGGATTAAAGGTGCGAACCACTGTGTTTACGTCTACAGTTTAGCTGATGGGAGTTCGTCTGGAGTGTTAACTTCTTTTCTTTTTTATTAGTTATACTGTTTATCATTTGTGCTGGTTGTTTGGAGAAGGTACACTGTGCCAGCTGATTTGTTCGTTTGTTTTTTCGTTTTTGTTTTGTTTTTTTTTGAGATGGAGTCCCGCTCTATTGCCCAGGCTGGAGTGCCGTGACACAATCTCAGCTCACTGCAACCGCCGCCTCCTGGGTTCAAGCGATTCTCCTGCCTCAGCCTCCTAAGTAGCTGGGATTATAGCCATGTGCCACCACACCCAGTTAATTTTTTTTGTATTTTTATTAGAGATGAGGTTTCACCATATTGGTCAGGCTAATCTCGAACTCAGACCCTCTGCTCTGAGATGTAGCGGCTGTGCAGAGTGGCAGGTGTACTTCCGTGTCTGACCCTCCACTCTGAGGTGGCGGCTGTGCAGAGTGGCAGGTGTATTTCCATGTCTGACCCTCCACTCTGAGGTGCAGCGGCTGTGCAGAGTGGCAGGTGTACTTCCGTGTCTGACCCTCCGCTCTGAGGTGCAGTGGCTGTGCAGAGTGGCAGGTGTACTTCCGTGTCTGACCCTCCACTCTGAGGTGGCGGCTGTGCAGAGTGGCAGGTGTATTTCCATGTCTGACCCTCCACTCTGAGGTGCAGCGGCTGTACAGTGTCAGGTGTATTTCCGTGTCTGACCCTCCGCTCAGACGTGGCAACTGTGCAGAGAGGCAGGTGTATTTCCATGTCTGACCCTTCGCTCTGAGGTGCAGTGGCTGTATAGTGTGACAGGTGTGCATCCTTTGTTAGTGAAGAACAGTATTGCATTGCACATTTGTGCCAGAGCCCGCCTGGTCCCCTGCTGACAGCTGCCTTGCTTCCAGTGTAGGACTGTGATAAATGAAGCTGCTCTGATCATCCCATGCCAGCCGTTACAGGGACATGTGCCTTTGTCTGTCTTGGCTATATGTCCAAGAGTTTCACCACTAGGTCATGAAGGATGCTTGGGTTTTGCTTTAGAAGAAACTTCCAGTTTACAATGTGGTTGTGGTGTTTTGCACTCCCACTCTCACCCACGTGAGAGTCCTGGTTGCCCCACATCCTTGCCAACACTGGGTATTGTCGGGTTGTGTTTTTAGCCAGTCTGGTAGGTGTACGGGTATCTCATCGTGGTTTTAACTCGTGTTTTTCAGGTGACCAGCTGTGCTGAGCACTTTGTTCATTAGCCATTCAGATATTTTGCTTTGCAAAATGCTTTACTAAGTCTTTTTACCATTGTAAAATTAGGTTGCTTGTCTTTGGTTCATTACTAAGAGTGGTTTTCATATATTCTTTATATTTATTTATTTATTTTTGAGACAGAGTCTGACTCTGTCGCCCAGGCTGGAGTGCAATGGTGCGATCCCGGCTCACTGCAACCTCTGCCTCCAGGGTTCTAAGCGATTCTCCTGCCACAGCCTCCCGAGCAGCTGGAATTACAGGCATGCACCACCATGCCCAACTAATTTTGTATTTTTAGTAGAGACAGGATTTCACCATGTGGGGCAGGCTGGTCTCGAACTCCCGACCTCAGGTGCTGGGATTATAGCCCTGAGCTGCTGCACCTCTTCTGTATATTTGTCAGATATGCACAATGGGACTGTTTCCTCCCAGTCTGTGGTTTGCCTTTTTGCTTTCTTAGTGATTCCTTTATTTTTGGAGTTTTTGCTAATTTGTTTTGTTTTTTTATTTCTGTGGGTGCCCCGTAGGTGTATATATTTGTGGATTAGATGAGATATGATGATGCAGACATGCAGTGTGTAATAATCGCTCAGGGTAAACAGGGTGTCCAGCCCCTCAGGCATTTAGATGTTCTTCTGTGATTCCTTCTACAAGCTTTGTGGTTTTGACTTTCACATTTTGGTCAATGATGCATCTTGAGTGAATTTTTGTGTATGGTGTTGTAAAAGCCAGTGATACAAATGGGCTCATTCTTGTCCTACACAACTAATTCAGAATCAAGGGGCAAGGGGGAAACACTCAGAACATAACCTGGCACCTGCTCCAAAAATTAAACATTTCATGAGCCCAGCACCTAAAACAATCCATGTAATCCAAAGACCGTTTTATCTGTGAGCTGCTGAAACAACCTGCTGGGACTCTGAAAGTACTTTCACCCACGCCATCATTCACCAGTCAGAGCCCCACAAGTCTCCTGGTGCTTACTGGTCTTACTAGTGAGCTTGCTTGTGAAACAACACAGAGCATTTCTCTAAGAAAACTCCCAAACTTCTCTTTGTTCTTCAGACATAGTGAGATCACCCCGTCTGTGTGTACGCCCTGAATTGCATTCTTGCGTCCTAAATAAAACGTTAAATTTAGATTTTCTTGTGGCGGTCCAGTTGTTCCAGAACCATCATCAAAAAGACCATCCTTCCTCCCACTGAATTACTTTGGCATCTTCGTCAAAAACAGACTCTCTTGAAGGAATTTTGGATTATTTATGCTGTTTCAACAATCTATTTACCTATCCTTATATCAATACCATACTGTCTTTGAAGTTTTCAAATATGATAGTGGGCCAGGTGCGGTGGCTCATGCCTGTAACCCTAGCACTTTGGGAGGCCGAGTAGTAGGCACCTGTAATCCCAGCTACTGAGGAGGCTGAGACAGGAGAGTTGCTTGAACCTAGGAAGCAGAGGTTGCAGTGAGCTGAGATCGTGCCATTGAACTCCAGCCTGGGTGACAGAGACTCCACCTCAAAAACAAAACACAAAACAAAACCAAATATGATAGTGTACATTTTCTAACTTTGTTTCTTCTTCAAAATTGTGTTGGCTACTCTATGTCATTTGAATGGCTTTGTTGTTGTGGTGGTTGTCTGTCTCTTTGTTTTTTTTTTTTTTTTTTTTTCTTTTTAAATTTTTTTATTATTTTTATTTTTTTATTATACTTTAAGTTCTAGGATACATGTGCATAACGTGCAGGTTTGTTACATATGTATACTTATGCCAAGTTGGTGTGCTGCACCCATCAACTCGTCAGCACCCATCAATTCATCATTTATATCATGTATAACTCCCCAATGCAATCCCTCCCTCCTCCCCGCTCCCCATGATAGGCCCCAGTGTGTGATGTTCCCCTTCCCGAGTCCAAGTGATCTCATTGTTCAGTTCCCACCTATGAGTGAGAACATGCGGTGTTTGGTTTTCTGTTCTTGTGATAGTTTGCTAAGAATGATGGTTTCCAGCTGCATCCATGTCCCTACAAAGGACGCAAACTCATCCTTTTTTATGGCTGCATAGTATTCCATGGTGTATATGTGCCACATTTTTTTAATCCAGTCTGTCACAGATGGACATTTGGGTTGATTCCAAGTCTTTGCTATTGTGAATAGTGCCGCAATAAACATACGTGTACATGTGTCTTTGTAGTAGAATAATTTATAATCCTTTGGGTGTATATCCAGTAGTGGGATGGCTGGGTCATATGGTACATCTAGTTCTAGATCCTTGAGGAATTGCCATACTGTTTTCCATAATGGTTGAACTAGTTTACAATCCCACCAACAGTGTAAAAGTGTTCCTATTTCTCCACATCCTCTCCAACACCTGTTGTTTCCTGACTTCTTAATGATTGCCATTCTAACTGGTGTGAGATGCATTCTCTGATTTGCATTTCTCTGATGGCGAGTGATGACGAGCATTTTTTCATGTGTCTGTTGGCTGTATGAATATCTTCTTTTGAGAAATGTCTGTTCATATCCTTTCCCCACTTTTTGATGGGGTTGTTTGTTTTTTTCTTGTATATTTGTTTGAGTTCTTTGTAGATTCTGGATATTAGCCCTTTGTCAGATGAGTAGGTTGCGAAAATTTTCTCCCATTCTGTAGGTTGCCTGTTCACTCTGATGGTAGTTCCTTTTTGCTGTGCAAAAGCTCTTTAGTTTAATTAGATCCCATTTGTCAATTCTGGCTTTTGCTGCCATTGCTTTTGGTGTTTTAGACATGAAGTCCTTGCCCATGCCTATGTCCTGAATGGTACTACCTAGATTTTCTTCTAGGGTTTTTATGGTATTAGATCTAACATTTAAGTCTCTAATCCATCTTGAATTAATCTTCGTATAAGGAGTAAGGAAAGGATCCAGTTTCAGCTTTCTACTTATGGCTAGCCAATTTTCCCAGCACCATTTATTAAATAGGGAATCCTTTCCCCATTTCTTGTTTCTCTCAGGTTTGTCAAAGATCAGACGGCTGCAGATGTGCGGTATTATTTCTGAGGACTCTGTTCTGTTCCATTGGTCTATACTCTGTTTTGGTACCAGTACCATGCTGTTTTGGTTACTGTAGCCTTGTAGTATAGTTTGAAGTCAGGTAGCGTGACGCCTCCAGCTTTGTCCTTTTGACTTAGGATTGTCTTGGCAATGCGGGCTCTTTTTTTGGTTCCATATGAACTTTAAAGCAGTTTTTTCCAATTCTGTAGAAACTCATTGGTAGCTTGATGGGGATGGCATTGAATCTATAAATAACCTTGGGGAGTATGGCCATTTTCACGATATTGATTCTTCCTATCCATGAGCATGGTATGTTCTTCCATTTGTTTGTGTCCTCTTTGATTTCACTGAGCAGTGGTTTTTGTAGTTCTCCTTGAAGAGGTCCTTACATCCCTTGTAAGCTGGATTCCTAGGTATTTTTCTCTTTGAAGCAATTGTGAATGGAAGTTCATTCCTGATTTGGCTCTCTGCTTGTCTGTTACTGGTGTATAAGAATGCTTGTGATTTTTGCACATTAATTTTGTATCCTGAGACTTTGCTGAAGTTGCTTATCAGCTTAAGGAGATTTTGGGCTGAGACGATGGGGTTTTCTAAATATACAATCATGTCATCTGCAAACAGGGACAATTTGACTTCTTCTTTTCCTAACTGAATACCCTTGTTTCTTTCTCTTGCCTGATTGCCCTAGCCAGAACTTCCAACACTATGTGTGAATAGGAGTGGTGAGAGAGGGCATCCCTGTCTTGTGCCAGTTTTCAAAGGGAATTTTTCCAGTTTTGCCCATTCAGTATGATATTGGCTGTGGGTTTGTCATAAATAGCTCTTATTATTTTGAGGTACGTTCCATCAAACCGAATTTATTGAGCGTTTTAGCATGAAGGCTGTTGAATTTTGTCAAAAGCCTTTTCTGCATCTATGAGATAATCATGTGGTTCTTGTCTTTGGTTCTGTTTAGATGCTGGATTACGTTTATTGATTTGCGAATGTTGAACCAGCCTTGCATCCCAGGGATGAAGCCCACTTGATCATGGTGGATAAGCTTTTTGATGTGCGCTGAATCCGGTTTGCCAGTATTTTTTGGGAATTTTTGCATCGATGTTCATCAGGGATATTGGTCTAAAATTCTCTTTTTTGTTGTGTCTCTGCCAGGCTTTGGTATCAGGATGATATTGGCCTCATAAAATGAGTTAGGGAGGATTCCCTCTTTTTCTATTGATTGGAATAGTTTCAGAAGGAATGGTACCAGCTCCTCCTTGTACCTCTGGTAGAATTCAGCTGTGAATCTCTCTGGTCCTGGACTTTTTTTGGTGGGTAGGCTATTAATTGTTGCCTCAATTTCAGAGCCTGCTATTGGTCTATTCAGGGATTCCACTTCTTCCTGGTTTAGTCTTGGGAGAGTGTAATTGTCCAGGAAATTACATTTCTTCTAGATTTTCTAGTTGATTTGCGTAGAGGCGTTTATAGTATTCTCTGATGGTAGTTTGTATTCTGTGGGGTTGGTGGGTGATATCCCCTTTATCATTTTTATTGCGTCTATTTGATTCTCTCTCTTTCTTCTTTATTAGTCTTGCTAGCGGTCTTGTCAATTTGTCGATCTTTTCAAAAAACCAACTCCTGGATTCATTGATTTTTTGGAGGGTTTTTGTGTCTCTATCTCCTTCAGTTCGGCTCTGATCTTAGTTATTTCTTGCCTTCTGCTAGCTTTTGAATGTGTTTGCTCTTGCCTCTCTAGTTCTTTTAATTGTGATGTTAGAGGTCAATTTTAGATCTTTCCAGCTTTCTCTTGTGGGCATTAGTGCTATAAATTTCCCTCTACACACTGCTTTAAATGTGTCCCAGAGTCTGGTATGTTGTATCTTTGTTCTCATTGGTTTCAAAGAACATCTTTATTCCCCTTTTATTTCGTTATGTACCCAGTAGTCATTCAGGAGCAGGTTGTTCAGTTTCCATGTAGTTGAGCGGTTTTGATTGAGTTTCTTAGTCCTGAGTTCTAGTTTGATTGCACTGTGGTCTGAGAGACAGTTGTTCTAATTTCTGTTCGTTTACATTTGCTGAGGAGTGCTTTACTTCCATTATGTGGTCAATTTGGAATAAGTGCAATGTGGTGCTGAGAAGAATGTATATTTGGTTGATTGGGGTGGAGAGTTCTATAGATGTCTATTAGGTCCGCTTGGTGCAGAGATGAGTTCAATTCCTGGATATCCTTGTTAACTTTCTGTCTCGTTGATCTGTCTAATGTTGACAGTGGAGTGTTGAAGTCTCCCTTATTATGTATGGGAGTCTAAGTCTCTTTGTAAGTCTCTAAGGACTTGCTTTATGAATCTGGGTGCTCTGTATTGGGTGCATATATATTAGGAGAGTTAGCTCTTCCTGTTGAATTGATCTCTTTACCATTATGTAATGGCCTTCTTGTCTCTTTTGATCTTTGATGGTTTAAAGTCTATTTTATCAGAGACTAGGATTGCAACCCCTGCTTTTTTTTTGTTCTCCATTTGCTTGGTAGATCTTCCCCATCCCTTTATTTTGAGCCTATGTATGTCCCTGCATGTGAGATGGGTCTCCTGAATACAGCAGACTGATGGGTCTTGACTCTTTATCCAGTTTGCCAGTCTGTGCTTTTAATGGAGCATTTAGTCCATTTACATTTAAGGTTAATATTGTTATGTGTGATCTTGATCCTGCCATTATGATATTAACTGGGTATTTTGCTCGTTAGTGTGATCAGTTTCTTCCTAGCCTCGATGGTCTTTACATTTTGGCATGTTTTTGCAATGGCTGGTACGGTTGTTCCTGTCCATGTTTAGGGCTTCCTTCAGGGTCTCTTGTAAGGCAGGCCTGGTGGTGACAAAATCTCTAAGCATTTGCTTATCTGTAAAGGATTTTATTCTCCTTCACTTATGAAACTTAGTTTGGCTGGATATGAAATTCTGGGTTTAAATTCTTTCCTTTAAGAACGTTGAATATTGGCCCCCACTCTCTTCTGGCTTGTAGAGTTTCTGCCGAGAGATCTGCTGTTAGTCTGATGGGCTTCCCTTTGTGGGTAACCCGACCTTCTCTCTGGCTGCCCTTAAGATTTTTCCTTCATTTCAACTTTGGTGAATCTGGCAATTATGTGTCTGTGAGTTTGCTCTTCTCGAGGAGTATCTTTGTGGCGTTCTCTGTATTTCCTGAATTTGAATGTTGGCCTGCCCTACTAGGTTGGGGAAGTTCTCCTGGATGATATCCTGAAGAGTGTTTTCCAACTTGGTTCATCTTCCCCCACTTTCAGGCACCCCAGTCAGACGTAGATTTGGTCTTTTTACGTTGCAGGCTTTGTTCATTTCTTTTTCTCTCTTTTTTCTTTTGGCTCTTCTCGTTCATTCATCATTGATCTTCAATCGCTGATACTCTTTCTTCCAGTTGATCGAGTCGGTTACTGAGGCTTGTGCATTTGTCATGTATTTCTCGTGTCATGGTTTTCATCTCTGTCATTTCGTTTATGATCTTCTCTGCATTAATTAGTCTAGCTGTCAATTCTTCCACCTTTTTTCAAGATTTTTAGTTTCTTTGCGCTGGGTACGTAATTCCTCTTAGCTCTGAGAAGTTTGATGGACTGAAGCCTTCTCTCTCATCTCGTCAAAGTCATTCTCTGACCAGCTTTGATCCGTTGCTGGCATGGGCTGCGCTCCTTTGCAGGGGGAGATGCGCTCTTATTTTTTGAATTTCCAGCTTTTCTGCCCTTCTTCTTCCCCATCTTTGTGGTTTTATCTGCCTCTGGCTTTGATGATGGTGACGTACTAATGGGGTTTGTGGTATAGGTGTCCTTCCTGTTGATGTTTTCCTTCTGACAGTCAGAATGACTGTCTGTTGGTCTGTTGGAGATTGCTTGAGGTCCACTCCAGACCCTGTTTGCCTGGGTATCAGCAGCAGAGGTTTGCCGAAGATGAATATTGCTGAACAGCGAGTGTACCTGTCTGATTCTTCCTTTGGAAGTTTCCTCTCAGGGTGTACTCCACCTGTGAGGTGTGGGGTGTCAGACTGCCCCTAGTGGGGGATGTCTCCCAGCTAGGCTACTCAGGGGTCAGGGACCCCCTGAACAGGCAGTCTGTCCGTTCTCAGATCTAAACCTCCGCGTTGGGAGATCCATGGCTCCCCAAAAGCTGTCAGACAGAGTCGTCGCGTCTGCACCGGCCCCCTGCTGCTTCCCTGTTGGTCTTCAGCTGTGCGTTGTCCCCAGAGGTGGAGTCTACAGAGACAGGCAGGCTTCCTTGAGCTGCTGTGAGCTCCACCCAGTTCGAGCTTCCCAGCGGCTTTGTTTACCTACTTAAGCCTCAGCAATGCGGGTGCCCCTCCCCAGCCTCGCTGCTGCCTTGCGGATAGATCGCCGCAGACTGGCTGTTTAGCAGTGAGGGAGGCTCCCTGGGCGTGGGACCCTCCCGGCCAGGTGTGGGATATATTCTCCTGGTGTGCCTGTTTGCTTAAAGCGCCATATTGGGGTGGGAGTTACCCAATTTTCCAGGTGTTGTGTGTCTCAGTTCCCCTGGTTAGGAAAACGGATTCCCTTCCCCCTTGTGCTTCCAGGTGAGGCGATGCCTCGCCCTGCTTCAGCTCTTGCTGGTCAGGCTGCAGCAGCTGACCAGCACCGATTGTCCGGCACTCCCTAGTGAGATGACCCCAGTACCTCAGTTGAAAATGCAGAAATCATCGGTCTTCTGTGTCACTCGCGCTGGGAGTTGGAGACTGGAGCTGTTCCTATTTGGCCATCTTGCTCCGCCCCTCTTTGTTTGTTTTGAGACAGAATCTCACACAGTCGCTGGGGCTGGAGTGCAGTGATGTGATCTCAGCTTACTGCAAACTCCACCTTCTGAGTTCAAGTGATTCTCCTGCCCTAGCCTCCCAAGTAGCTAGGATTACAGGCGCCTGCCACCACGCCCAGCTAAATTTTTGCATTTTTAGTAGAGATGGGGTTTCACTATGTTGGCCAGGCTGGTCTCGAACTCCTGACCTCGTGATCTGCCTGCCTTGGCCTCTCAAAGTGCTGGGATTACAGGCATTAGCCACCACACCGGGCCTGAATTTTCATGTTAAGTATTTATTTATTTATTTATTTTGAGACAGAGTCTCACTTTATCGCCAGGCTGGAGTGCAGTGGTGCGATCCTGGCTCACTGCAATCTCTGCCTCCCAGGTTCAAGCGATTCTCCTGCCTCAGCCTCCTGGGCAGTTGGGATGACAGGCACGCGCCACCACACCCTGCTAAGTTTTCTGTATTTTTAGTAGAGACAGGGTTTCACCATGCTGTCCAGGATAGTCTCGATCTCCTGAACTTGTGATCCACCTGCCTCGGCCTCCCAAAGTGCTGGGATTATAGGCATGAGCCACCGCGTCCAGTCTCATGTTAGGTTTTAAAAAGACCTGCTGGGATGTTTATTGAGATTGCATTAAATCTATAGATCGTTTTGGGGAGAATTGATATCCTACAATATTGAGGTTTCTGATCCCTGCACATGATGTATGTCAACATTTATTTAGGTATTTTTCAGTTTCTCCAAGCAATATTATTGCATAGTTTTCATTACATTTATTCCTAGGTATTTGGTTGATTTTTGATACTTTTATAAGTATATTTTACAAATACATTTTGATACTTTTATTAATAGTATTTGAAATTTTATTTTTCCAATTGTTTGTTGCTAAAATGTGGGAAATGTGATGGTTTTTGTACATGGACACTGTGTCCCAATGTGTTGATAAATTCACCTCTTGGTTCTGGCAATTTGTAGATGCCTTTGGGTTTTCTACAAAGTCACATCACCTGCAAATAAATTCCATTTCACTTCTTCCCTTGTGATCTTTATGCCTTTTGTGTCTTATACTTGCTGCTACACACCTGCATCGACCTGCAGTGGTAAGAGGGGGCAGGAGTCTATTAACTGCAACAGGGAATGCCAGGTTTTCACCAACACATGTCATCAGGTGCAGGAGTGCACGTCAGATGGAGGAATGCTCATCGTTAGATGGTTATTAATTGCTTTAGGTGGTTAATTTTTGTAAATGTTTCTTGGTGCAAATAATGTGCGGTTCTGAACTG
>NC_044567.1:10593024-10687618 GCF_007565055.1 Rhinopithecus roxellana | reverse complement strand
TGCAAAGTTGTCTTTTGTGGAGAGATGGAAAGCAAAAAGCACCCCACAAATACATTTATTTATAAAACATTATGTGCTGTCTTAGTCCATTTTATATTACTACAACAGAGTACCACAGACTCGGTAATTTATAAAGAAATGTATGTCTTACAGTTCTTAGACTGATAGGCCCAATATTAAGATGCTGACATCTGGTAAGGGAAGGCTTTCTTGCTGCCGCATCCATGGTGGAAGGTCAAAGAGAGGGGAGGGAGAGAAGAGAGGAGAGAGAGCGAAGAGAGGAGAGAGATACCCTCTTCCATGATAACTAACCCACTCCGAGATAAGGGCATCAATCCATTCACGAGGGTAGAGCTTTCATGGCCGAATCACGTCTTCTTAAAGATTCCACCTACTTCAGCCCTTCCTCGTGGAACCTTTTTATTTTAAAAATAAAAGGTCCCACCTCTTAATGCTGTTGCATTGGGGACCAAGTTTGCAACACATGCTTTTGGGGGCCACACAGCAGACAAGCAGGTGTCTAGCCCCATTGTGTCTTGCAGTCACCAAACAAGCCGGAAGGTAGTCGGAGTCCTGAGCCTGTGGCCTGTCAATAATCACATGAATTATGTCTGTTTCTCATTGCTGCTATGGCTTGATACCACAACTGTTAAAACCACACATTCTGAAGGTGAGAAATACCTAAATGTATCTATCTGGCTAAGTCATGTTCGTCTGCAGGGCGCGCTCCTTTCTGGGGGCTCCTAGTAGACTGTTCCTCACCATCTGTGCTTCTATAAGCTGCCCACATTCTCTAACTGACAGCTACATCACTTCCAATCTCTGCTGCCACGCCACCTCTCTTTTCTATGACCTGGCCCTCCTCCTCCTCTTTAGGAACCCTTGTGATCATCTTGGACCTACTGTGAGATCCAGGACATTCCTCTCCAGAGCCACACCTCAATGCAGGGGCACATCCCCATTGCCACATAGGTAACATGGTCACCGGTTTCATGGCCTGGGATGGGAATAGCTTTTGGGGGGCATTGCTCTGCCCACCACAGTAACAAAGAACTTGGGACAGCTGCACTTGTTAACATGTTGGTCCATGAGAACTAAAGCCCTAAAGGATTTGACTGCCTTCCGCTCCTTTCTTCTGACTCCAGATAGCAGTGAATCCACAGGAGAGACAGGAATCAGGTCACCTTAGGGTGTGTCCGGTGTCAACTCTAATTGGACCAGTAAGGGGACAGAAGCCTTTGGATAGTACCAGAATGTCCTTGAAGTTCTCAGTCAGCCAGTGTCCATGACCATGCTGTCATTCAGATTTTTGCCACTTGTTTTTCAGGCTGCAGATTCTTCAACACACGAAACCAGTCACATGACGGGACACTCAATGTTGCTGCTTCCCTGCTTGGTTTGGCCTGGGATTCCTTGCTGCAAGGCAAGCTCCACCTGCAGCTCTGATAACCCACCCTTCTCTCCAGGCTCACTGATCTTTGGGGTGGACAATCTGGAAGGGGTCTCACTGGGATTGTGAGGCAGGCAGAGGCCAGAACTAACAGCCTGGTTAGAGAATGCAGCATCCTAAGTACAGCCAAGGAGGAATCTGGCTGTCCTCCAAGTCTCAGCCTCTTCAGCTGGCACCACAGTCTTCTGTGCCCACATGCCTGGGCCTGCAGCCACCTGAGGTCCGTATCTATTATGTCTACCAGCTGGGCCAGGGCCATGTCCCCCTCCTCCCGGCTGAGTCTGAAAAGCAGACCTGATATTAATCCATATGTCTAACAGGGTCCTTGTTATCAACACACCAAAAGGAGGAAAAATTCATCAAACTGGAGTTTATGTTCAATTTTCATTGGGGTATGTCTTCACTTGTTACAATATGATGACAATAAAATAAAAGTTTTATAAGATCTCTCAAACTCAAGGTTTTGGAAACAAATTAAGCCTCAAATGAGGGGTTATATGTGCCAGACAAACTGTAGGTCTGGAATTTGGAGGGCCAGCCCCACCTGGAGCTACCACTTGGTGGCCCCTTCCCTCCCATAGTAACCAGCACAAACTAAGCAGAGGTGGGCACCTGCCAGGGCTGTGTTCCTCCCAAAGCCCACCCCGCCCCAGGGGTGACACCCTGAGGGTCCAGTGCTCAGTCCAGTCTTGCAGTCAGCCCAGCCCATACCCAAAAATCCTGATTTGCCTTCCAACAGCCTTTGGTTGGTGACATCTCATTCCCAGCTAGAAAGCTACCCTGGAACGAACACATTCAGACTCCAAAGAGAAGAGACAAACTCACAGGAATTGCAGGCTGGAGAGGGTATGCTCACTCCATATCATGATACGTAGATCAGTAAGATCCAAACTGGGCTGCAGCCTGCAGAGGCGTGTGGCACACAGCACAGCTTCCTATCAGAGTTCTTATACCTCTGGGCATCTCGTCTGAGATATCCCCGTTTCTGCCATGATGACCTTCCCCTCCACCCACGCCCTCCATCCTTCCTGCCGTGTGCTCAGACTTGATCTATCAATTACCTCTCCTTCTCCTTTACATAAAACTCAGTTCTTGGTCATCCACTTCCCATCAGCCTTTGCAAAAGACCAACTGTCACACGAGTAATAACCAAAGTTCTGTGCACCGCTGATGTGAGTGTAGCGGCTGGAGTGTGAAATCAGAGCTACAGAGGCAGGTGGCTCGTGCATATCTCCAGTGGGTGATAGTACATGCATGCCCATTTCATTATAACTTTTAGAGTATAAAAATAGACTCTATATCCCCTACTGAGTATAAGATGTCTTTTCACAGTAATGAGAAATAAACAAAAGCACCCCCCCCACGCACACATAACCCGTGTAAATTTGGGCTCTTATTCAAGTCAGCTCGGGTTTGAATTCTAGCCAACTGGTAAGAGGCAGCATAATTTTGGACAATCACTTAACTTCACTAAGCCTGTTTTCTGCCTATAGCATCAAGCACCTGCTCCAAACAAACAGACAAAATATCAGAAGGCAGAGTTGTGATCCAAGCCCTCTTTTTCATGTTCAGAGCATAATTCTCCACCTTCATCCTACAATAAGATCCCAATTAATGGAAATAATTATTTATATTTTTGATTGCTCATGATGTTTATAGCAGCCATGCATGAGGACAGCCTCCACTCCTACCCTTGTTACTAACACGTACAATTGAACAAAAAAAATCAAGACATAATACTCAACAAATAACCCAGTCTCTGCTTCTCAAGTTAGTTAAAAGCACACCAACGGGTAACTGGGAGATTCATACTGAGTAAGTAGCAAATATTCCAGGCCAAATAATCCTTGTGGGAGGGGCAGTGATGGTCTCTGCTGCTCTCCATGCAGTGGGAGGCCTCCCTTTAACTGGTCATTAGTGAACCTGCTTCACACCCTTGGCAGCTCTTCCTGCAGTCTTCCAAGGCCCCAGACTTGCCCCATCCCCTCTCACAGGAGTGCTCTGTCTGCCTGTTGATGCTGGAGGTGCAGGTGGGAGCTTCTCGGGCCATCTGCTGGGGTGTCTGTCTCCTTGGATCTGCTGCAGGAGAGCATCTTCCTGTAACCTCATCCTGTGTGTCTGCCCATTGGCTCTGCCAACTCACAGGGTGGCTGACATGCTCTGGACAAGACACCCACCAGCATGAGTTCACCTCTTCTTCATCATGGCAGTCAGGCTTTGCTTTAGTTGTGTCACAGGAGCATTGAAGAGGACAGAAGCAGCAACTGTGACGTCCCCCTTGGCCATCAGAGACACAGCTCTGCCCTGCTGCAGGCTACCTGTAGGCAGACCATGGCTCTCTGACACACTGTATTTGAAAGCAAGTCTACAGTTGTCTTCCAAAATGCTGACTCTTTTGAAACATCATCAAAAAGAAAAAAGAGGAGGGACTGGAAGAAAAGTTGTGAGATGACGGAAACCTGAGAGGGAGAACTGAAGAAGGGTGGAGGACATCTGGTCAGGGCTGAGACGGGTTGTTGCCATCGCCAGCACTCAAGCCAAGGGGGGGCTGGAGCAGGGGTTTGTGGATGTCCCAACATGGACAGTACTGCCCTCTTGCACCATCACTCAACAGACAGGTGGGGAGTGTGACTGCCTGTGCCAAGGTGGGCAGGAAGGGGAACTGCCTCCTGTCAAGGTGTGGGAATTTCTTCCTGTGTAGGGAAGTGGAGAACCTATTATTTTTGGTGCAACAATTCTGTTCCTTCTCATCTTGTCTCCCTCAAATAGATGCTGGGATCCTGGCCAGGAGGTGCTGTCTTCCGGTTTTCTGTCTTTCCCTGAGCTGGCATCTCCAGTGACAGGACAGGGCTCCTCGCAGACTCCTGAAAAACCCTGGCATGCCTACACTGTGACCTGAAATGGATGCTACCTTCCCCGCTGCGGGGACACATGCTCCTTTCTCTAGAGTTACAGTGTCTTCAGGCTTTTCATCTTCATGGAGGTCACTTTTTACCTCTAAGTTATTAATACTCTTACAACATTTAGCATCTTGGCAGCAGGCTGTGGTGCTTGAGTGGTGCTCACACACTGAGTTCTTAGACCTGATAATGCTTATTTTAAAGTTGCAAGGTCTATTAAATTGACCTGAGAAATAAAAATTAAATCATAAGTTCCCCCAACTGACTGATAGAACCCTCTCTTGGCCAAAGGGACCCCAGAGCAACCTTAAAAACTGAGCTCCTGACCATGACGGGATGGGAGGTCAGACACACTTCAGCGTGTCCCTTCCGTATTAACCTTTAACCAAATTCTTTCCGAAGGAGTGAGCAGAAACCAGCTCTGGCAAACAGGAAACACAGGAATAATTCCTTTATCATCTTTAGCCAATCATCTGAGGCCGTGGCTGGACTCACCCTACCTCTTTGCAGTTTTAGAGTGACAGTCACCAGCTTCACAGTGCATCCTTCCTAAAACGGACCACTGCCTCTGGACCAGTTTTGGCTGGCTCACAGAGGATGCACAGTGAGTAGTTTCTGGCCCCTGCTGCACCTTTTGATGTCAGAGGCCATAAACTCCACCCCCAGATCACACTAATACATGAACACGTGACCCATGAAGAGGCATGAAACTCAATGGCACATTCATGTTTCTCCTTTCATAAATATTCATTGCTCCTCCTACAGCTTATTGAATATGTATGTTCTGCCACCCCACTCAGCATAAATTCCTACTCCCTTTACTCCTCCCTCGAAACATTTGCTTTTGGCAGAGCCAGAGGCTACACTTCCCAGCCTGTGAGCTTCAGTCCTTAACAAGAATTAAAGCTCTCCTTTCCAATGCATGAACTGCATGATTTATCAGTTGACTGCTTTGCTGGTGTTCACACTGCTATCAAGAGCAGTAAGTAGTCAATTCTTAGAAAAATGTAAGGCTAAAAAGATTTTAAAAATCTTTAAGCCCTTGAATATATTTTCAAATAAGACAGCTTTTCTCCTAATTTGCAAAGATAAAACATCCCCCAAAATGACAGAGGTGCAATAATACATGCCTGCACACACATGATCTCAGGCATTTTAAGGATGCCAGGAAAGCCAAATCAAAGTGTTTTTCCCATTCTCACACAGTGATCCACACAGAGTACAGTCACTCCTTCATATCCATGGGTTCTGCATCCATGGATTCAGCCAATCTCGATTCAAAAACATTTGAAAAAAAGGTTGTGTCTGTACTAAACATACAGACTTTTTTTTCTTGCCATTATTCTCTAAACCATACAATGTAACAACTATTTACATAGGATTTACATTTAAAGCAACCTTGTCCGACCTGTGGCCTACCCTCCAACACAAATTTGTAAACTATCTTAAAACATTATGAGAATTTTTTTTGGCGATTTTTTAAAGCTCATCAGCTATCATTAGTATTAGTGTATTTTATATGTGGCCCAAGACAATTCTTCTTCCAATGTGGCCCAGGAAAACCAAAAGATTGGACACCCCTGATTTAAAGCATATGGAGGATGTTTGTAGGTTATATGCAAATGCTACACATTCATATATAAGGGACTTGAGCATCCGGTAATTTTGGTGTCCAAATCACCAAAATCCTTTCAGAGGAGGAGTTTTGGGACCAATCCCTTTGAAGATACCAAAGGATAATTGTATTTCTCTGATCACTGGTCACTAAAATGCATAGAGATTTCTCCACACCAGCCACTCCTTCAGCGGAGAACAGCTGGGTGTCTCCTAATTCATTTCAGTTCTGAAACTCTCTACCTGGACAGTGTCAGACCTCACAGGTTAAGGGCTCAGTCCCACCCGACCACCCAGCTTCAGATACCCGTCACAAGTAGTAGGTTGTGACCTCTGCTTCTGCCCAGCTGGCTGCAAATCAAGATTCCCAATATCCCCTCCTCGGGTTTGATTAATTTGCTACAGTGGCTCACAGAGCTCAGGGAAACACTTTACTTACACTTATTCATTTATTACAAGGGATATTTCAAAGTATGAAAAGGAAAAGGCAGATGGAAAAGGCGCACAGGGTGAGGCATCTGGGAAGGGGCTCAGCTCCCACACCTGCTCCAGACACACCGCCCTCCAGGCTCCGCATATTCAGCTATCTGGGAGCTCTCCAAACCCTGTCCTTGTGGGTTTTCACTGAGGTGGCATTATAGAGGCATGATCGACCACATCATTGGCAATTGGTGATCAAGTCAATCTTCAGTCCCTCTCCTCTCCCCAGAGGTTGGCAGGTGGGGCTGAAAGTCCCAACCCCTTAATCCTGCCTATGTCTTTCTGGGGCCAGCCCCCATCCTGAAGCTCTCTAGGGTCCCCAGTCACCAGTCATTTCATTAGCACACAAATGACACTCTTAGTACTCTGGAGATTCCAAGGGTTTTAAGGAGTTTTTTTGCCAGTAAATGTGGATGGGGATGAAGACCAAATATATATTTCAAAATATCACAGGAGTCTAAATTGGTAACAGGCTTTCTAACATGCAATTTGTTAAGTCATTGCATGACTTAAAAATATAGTTTTAGAAAGCTATTCGAAGGGAAAAGTTGGTGGGTGTTCATGAAAAGATATGGATGAAGCTGTTCATTTCAGCCATATTTCTTTCTTTCTTTCTTTATTATTTTTTGAGGCAGAGTCTCACGCTGTTGCCTAGGCTGGAGTGCAGTGGCACAATAATGGCTCACTGCAGCCTTGAAATCCTGGGCTCCAGTGATCCTCCTGTCTCAGCCTCCTGGGCAGCTGGGACCACATGAGTAGGCTCCTGTGCACAGCTAATTTTTATTTTTTGTGGCGACGAGGTTCCCCTATATTGCCCAGGCTGGTCTTGAATTCCTGGGCTCACACGATCCTCCCGCCTCAACCCTCAAAGTGCTGGGATTACAGGCATGAGCCACTATGCCCAGCCTCAGTCTTATTTATAATGAGAAAAGAAAAACAATCTGATCCATCCTATAAACTAAACATAAAATCCGAAGCTGTCCCTGTTGACTGAACAGACCTTCTCTTGGCCAAGGGCACCCCAAGCGTTTTTGCACCCCCTCCCTTTTGGAGTTTAGGTGCAACTCTCCAACATTAGTATTAGAGATTTTGAGACTGACAAGGCAGAGTCTGTGTCAGTAAAAGACCAAATTACAAACAAGACCTAAGGCCATGCCAGGTGAGGGTTTAGTCAGGCCTGCAGGCCATCAACCTTGCTACATAGCATTCTTAACTTAAAGCATGCCTTTCTGCTGACATCAAATTTTAGACAGAGCTTAATCCTTTAACCAACTGCAAATTAGAGAATTTCTGAATCTGTATATAACCTGTAAACCCCTGTTTCCAAGATGTCCCAACTATTCGGGTCACACCAATGTACACCTTCCATGTGTTGATTTATGTCTTTGCCTAGAACTCTTTCCTCCTTAAAATGTATACAACCAAACTGTAACTCGACTGCCTTGGGAATGCTTCCTCAGGACCTCTGAGACTGTTTCCCCAGGCCATGGTCACTCATTCACTCATAGGAAACCTCTTTCAAATATTTCACAGAGTTTGGCTTCTCCACCAATACTCCATGTCTGAGAGTTCTCAAATCAGCATTCCTCAATTTAGATTATCTATTTTCTCCTGTCACTGTTTTTGACATACTCTGATATGACCTATGCTTTTTCCTAGTTCTCCTTGCATGTCCCCAGAAATATGTTCTGTCAGTGTCGCCTCCCAAGTGTATCGTGCATCTGTCCACTTGCCACCGTCTCTCTGCTACCCCCTTACTGGGAGTCCTGTCCCTCTTACTTGATGGTAAGTGCTTCGTGCTTCTTGCTTCTTGACAGTAAGTGCTTGCAAAATGGTGCTTCTTCCAGCCAATTCTCTTATGCAGCAGCTTATGGAAAAACCAAGCTTGTTCCTGCCTTACAAAGTTTTTACTAGCTGCAAATTCAGGACAGCCAGCTTCTCATTAATTACTCAGGCCGCAATTCCTATTTTTCCATCAGAGGACACTTTGACAGCTGGCATCCTGTGCAGTGCTGGCCCCTCCACACACACAGCCCCTTCTCTGTGATGTCACCCTCATAATCCTGATAGTCATCTGCCATCAACTCATTTATTTCTTAATAAGAGCTTTAGTGAGACATCATTTGCATTTCAAACAATTCACTACTGAAGTGTACAATTTAACTGTTGTTAGTATATTCACAGAGCCAGGAACCCATTATCCAGTCAATTGCAGAACATTTTCAGCATCCTGAAAGGACTTCCTATACCTATCAGAGGTCATCCCACGAAGCTCCCCACCCCTTCCAGACCTAAGCAACTGCTCATCTACTTTCTATTTCTGCGAATTTGCTTATTCTGGACATTTCCATGAATGGAGTCATTTATGACCGGCTTCTTTCACTGAACGTGCTGTTTCCGGTGTTCACCACGGTGAGGCGTTCCTTACGTGTGAATGCTGCATTGTGTGGCTGGAGCACGTTTTGTTTATTCACTCATTAGTCGGTGAACATTTGGGTTGTTTCCTCTTCTTGGTTATAATGAATGATGCTCCTAAGAAAGTTTGTGTACACGTTTCTGTGTGAACATGCTTTCAAGTGTTGTGCTCTTAATACCTTTGAGGAAGTTTTGGTGGAAGAGACCACAAAAAACGGCATATACATCTCAGCCTTCTGTTTATATAGAAAATATCTCTTGAAGGATACATTAAAAACTCTAGCAGTGTGAGTGTCTCTGGATAGTGGGGCTTGGGATAGATATTATTTAAGAATTTCTTATTCTTTGCATTAAAGAGAAAATATTACTATTCTAATTAAAAATATTATAAGGAAGTAACGTGCCTCTCTTTGTCTAGCTTGGTTTGCTGGGTCCACGAAGTCATTGACCTGGCATGCCGGGCCCTGACCCCTCCTGCCTCACTCTTGGATTTGCCATAGAAGCGCCTGGCACTTGGGCTCCTGCATATGGAAGCTGTTTGCTCCGGCTTCAAGCCTTGTGCATTTGTCTTCTGCCTGGATGACACTGCCATCCACACCTCTGAGAGGCTGAACACTGCTCACCTTTCCCACTCGCCTGGGGAGCCTTCCCTTAATCCTCATGACTAGATTCTCTCAGACACTGCATGCCATCACTCTCCTCTATCTCTCCCCCATGTTGACTCTGTGTGTGTGTGTGTGTGTGTGTGTGTGTGTATTAGAGCTGTTCTGCTCTTCCTCTTGGAAACACTTTCTGAACCTGTCTGCAGGCTTGCTACAGGAGCTTCAGAAGGCACATGGGGAGAGGGATGCCAAAGTGAAGTGAAGGTCTCTTTATTGAATGTTTCTTCACCAAAGTGAAGAAGGTCTCTTTATTGAATGTTTTCTTCCTAAATTCAGGTGGTGACTTCATGCCTGGTGGATCTGAAGCAACATCCTCAAGCACAAAATCATTTTTATGATGTAAAGATCTGTCTAGGGGAGCACCTGGCTCCTGTCAAACACTACTCAGCTCCACCTAGAACCTGACTGTGTTTGACCTGGCTCTCTCCTCAGACTGTGCTCCGTGTGGACACCTGTGGCTAGCTGGGTGAGAAGGAAGACTGCGGGATAAAGAGAGAAAGAGGAGGCAGGAGAAATGCACCTGGGCACGCCCCGTCCCCAGGCATGCACGTGAAATCTTTCTGGTTGGGCAGGAAATGCCCATCCATAGTAGCATGGGAAGCAGCCTGGAGATAAACAAAGACCACTCAAATGAGAGACGCAAAGGCTCCAGCAAGGGAGTCAGCCATTGCCACTTGCATTTTGGTAGAGACTTGCAGGCAGGCAGAGGATGAGAAAGGTTCACAGTGGGAAAAGGGGAGGCTCCAGGTACACTCCGAGTGGAGGCTGTTGGCTTGGGGAAGCTGGGGTGGCTGACCAGAAATAGTGTCTCTTGTGTGGTCAGTTAGGGCAGCAGATTTCACTTTTTCTGGTTGGTTCTAAGTCGGAAGCCTGGACAAAAATTAGGGAAGCTGTTACTAGTCAAGTTCTGGCTGTTCTTGGGCTGATTGTTACAGGGTGGTGTTAGGCTCCCTGGATTGACTGGAGATAGTGCGCTGGCTTCCTGCATGTCTGACTTCTAGCGGACTGGCTTCCTCCACCTCTGACTTCTAGCGGGCTGGCTTCCTGCACCTCTGACTTCTAGCGGGCTGGCTTCCTGCACCTCTGACTTCTAGCAGGCTGGCTTCCTGGGCTGTTGCTGCAGATCCCAGGCTGGCTTTGGGGCTGATTGCTGCAGACTGTGGCTCAGAGTTTGAATTTTGTATATAGTCTGGCCACTGTCATCTTATAGTCAGCCTCTCACAGGTCAGCTTATCAGCACCTGCTGGGCCCCTCCAGGGCTTGCTACTTCAACCAAGGGATGGGTCTTGCAGATCTACCTCGCTAGACCCCATTTCAGATGTGACACCTGAGTCCTAACAAACGGAGGGCACATGTGTGGAGGCAGCTAACAGCACAGAGCCAGCTTCTAGGAGAACAAGACGAGGGAACATAAAGATGTATTGAAAACCATAACTCCTGAAAACCATAAAATCTCAGTCCTCAGGCAGTGTCCAAAATAATTACAACAAAAAATTCTTTGGAAGTGGAGAAAACTCAAAAGGAAATAATCTATAAAGAGGCAAAATCAGCAAAATCAAGGGAGAGACTGAGAAATTCAAACCACAGCAATGGGACCCCATGGGATCCTAGGGTTAAGACCTTAAAGGGACCCTTGAGTACCTATGTCTAACCACCAACCTCCAGGCTGAACCTTTCTCACTGTCTTGGGGCCCTGCATGGCCTAGCCCCTGCAGGAAGCCCAGGGTATCCTGCTGGCCTCCGGTGCAGAGTCCTTTGATGGAGCAGTGGCTGTGGCTGACTCCAGACGGGGCATCCTCATGTCTATGTTCAATGCATAGGTGGTGGGGTGAAGAAAGTGACAGGCAGAGAATGACAGATGCCCCCTCCCTGGTCTCCTGGAGTGACTAGGGGAGGAGGAGGTGTGGCTCTGATGCCTCCCTGCCAGCCACTCCAGGCACTCCCAACCCCCTGGCTTCCGGACCCCACAGGTCCCTGAGCACCTCATCAGGAGATCCCTGTGTCCTGGCGGCGGTGACAAAGTTCCTAAAGCCTACCTGTCAAAACTCCCGGCTCTGTGTTCAAGTATGTTTTTCAAAAACATTGGAGTGAAACTGGTAGGGTTTGCATGATCCTTGCAGTGGGGAAAAATGTTAATGATGTTGTTGGTTGGAGCCTGTGAGTGCAGCACCCCCTGCTCAGGACACACAGGCATTGGTGCTGCTGTTACCAGTCCTGTCCCAGCCTAGCTATCTTAGAGAGGTGCCGGAGGGTCAAACTCCGCAAAACTGTAGTTTGCCGCTGATGGGTGTCAGGGTTCAAGGCCAGCAGGCAGCCCCAGTCCTACAAATCTTCCCAGTGGACCTGGCCTGACGGCACTCGTCACATCCCCACCACCCTGGGAGTGCTGAGGCCTAGCCCTGGCTGCCACACTCGCTGTCTCCTTGCTCCCCCTGGCCAGAGGGAGGCCCAGCACCTCGTGGCCGCTTTGGGTGTTGGGGGCCCCAAGTGCCTAGGGGATGTGTGTTCAGGCAGTAATGGTGCACCCGAGGCCCCAGCCTGCTGAGTCACATCTGTGTCCCCATTTCTCAAGAAGGCTGGCAGCTACAATTCAGGTGAAGTCAACAGGCCCATCTGCACCTGATCAGCAATGTTGGCCCAACAGGCTCCAAATGCCTGGGTTTGCGGTGCTAAACCTGAAGGTGTTACCCTGCAGATGCAGAGGGCGGCGCAGTGGGTCACAGCTGGCAGAACTCCGGGCTGCTCTAACAGGTCAGCACTCTGCCCTGGCACCACACCAGACAACTGCCTACCACCTGGGTTTCTGCTCTGCCAACTGAAGAACATTTCTCCAGGGGACACAAAACTTAACATTCTCTCCTGAGGTTTTCTCTTTTAGTTTAACACTGAGGTGTGCGATTCATCCGGAGTGCATATTTCTGTGCACCGTGAACTGGTGCCCACAGTTTGCTGGCCTGGGGCCAGGTAGGCAGGCATGGACCAGGAGTCTAGTCCTTGTAGAGGAAGCTTTGGCAGCTCACTGACCAGGCAGCAGGTGCCTGACCTGGGTCCCTCTCCGTGCACGCGCCTCCCCCACTACCCCTCCCAGGGTCCTCACTGGTCTGCCACACCATCTTAGGGCAATTTTCCTTTCCTCCTGCTGCTCACCCCTTGCCTTCACAGAGCATGTTGCATGTGCAAACCTGGGGCTCCAACTCCAGTCCACCCTGGGACCCAGCAGGGGTAGGTGGTCATTCTCCAGGAGCATGTGCCGAGGTCTGAACCCTACCCTTTCATCCCCCGAGGTTAATAATAATAATAGTTACTGTTGCTGTTGTTCGTCATTATTGTAATGATTACCATTATTATTTGTCATTGTTATAAAATCACTGAATGAAGTTTTTCCATCCACGAAGGGTGTCTGGTTGACTGAAGATAAGGAAGGAGGAGTTTCAGGCTGGGAAATATTTTAATTCCTGCTGGAGCCTGGGCACCCCTCACATGCAGAGGTCGGGGGAGTCCTCGGCCCCAGAGGTGCTGAATCAGCCCTTCACGCACAGCAAGTTCCCCTGTCTCTGGGGTGAATGCCCAGAGGTTTGGTTGCTGGGTTACATGGCCCTGATGCAGGGGAAGCAAAACTTTACCTCTACTGTTAGTGTCTCTGGCTAGGCCTAAGAGGTAATTTGACATAAAACACATTAACAGGAGAAAAGCACACAGATTTGCACATGTAAATGGAACCCCATAGGAAAAAGAAAGATCTGAAGAAGCAGTTAGCCTTGAACACTTATATACTAGGTTGGACAAAGAATAAGTTGTGAAAATGTGCAAGACAATGGGGTCTGGGCTAGGACACTTCATTGTGGAGAAGTGATGAGGCAGATGAGGGTTAGTTTAACAAGATTTGTTCATACAGATTCCTCTTGGCCCCAACTCCCTGCCTCTGGTGGTAAGAATGGCTTCCTTCCTCCTGGTACAGGGAGGGTGCCTTTCCCATGGGAGATTGACCTCCTACTTTCAGGAAGAAAAAGGGGAGGTCAGGGCATCTTCCTTGTGTCTGCTGTTTTTCAAGTGCTTTTAGCTCAAATTAACCCTTATGCTAAAGTGGCATGTTTTGGGGTGGCATATTCTGCCATGCTTCACTTGCATGTTTTGGATGTTGTTGTTTTCTTTTTTGAAACTGCCACACTGTTTTCCAGAGTGGCAGTACAATATTACCTTACCACCAGCAATGTGTGAGAAAGCTCATTCCTCCACAGCCTCGCTGCATTTGATGCTGTTCCTATATTTTGTTGAAGGCATTTGATGGGTGTGTCATGACATCTCACCGTGATTTTAATTTACACTCCCACAAAAGGCTCATGTCTTCTCATGTGCCAACTTGCCATCTGTCCATCCTGCTTAGTGAAATGCTAGTTCATGTCTGTGAACTAAGTTTTTGAAAAGGAATGTGGAAAGTTACTCTATTTCAGTGAACGGTTTGTAAATGGGGGAGTTGCAGCCTTCGGTGTAAAAGGAAAGTAGGTTCTAGAAAACTAAGAAAGCATTTGGGTTCTATGGTAAAAGTTTCTGTCCACGTTTCCAATTACTTTCATTTATGTAAATGAAGGACTGAAACTCGTGCTGTCCTGATTGGTGGATATAGCTGAATCCTGATTAGTCAATACAGGTGAACCCTGATTGATTGATGCAGATGAGTCCTGACTGGCTGAGGCAGGGGAGTTCTGACTTGTTGTTCTTTAAGCCCTAAGCAGAAGACTGTCAGAAATTTCTTATAAATGGCTGTCAGGGTGCCCAGGGGAGGGGTGCTCAGGCTATAGTTATCCTAACTCAGAGAATGATTGAGAGGATACCCCTTTCTCTATGATGTGCTTTTTTTCACATTGCATGCCTGTAGCAAAGCATCTCATGTACTCCATAAATACTATGTACCCACAAAAATTAATAATAAAATATGAAAAAGAACCATCTTCTTTTGTGTAATATGATAGTTTCGAATCCAAGGCTAGAGAGCCCCCCGACACAATACATGCTCTTTTGACTTGAAGAGTTTTCTCTTTGCTCTGTACATAGGTAATTGCAGAACTTGACATTCTGGACCATTGACTTCCAACACAGCACGAGGGACAGCCACACATATAAAATACAATGACAGAGGAAGACTCAGCAGTGGATTCTGCTGAAAAAGTGAGCACGCCAAATTCAAATTACTTTTCAAACTCATTGATTTTTAGCTACCGAAAGGTCTCTAGGACATTATCAGACAGGGTTTTTGTAGAATCAAAGATTTAGAATGTGACCTTGAATGGGATTGTGATCATTATGCAATAATTGCTGTAAAAACCCAGGTTGGTGTTGGCCACATATGACTACAATACTAAGATGGGGATAATTAAAGAGTGTTTCTTTGACAAGTTTCTCTAAAGGTGGCAGTAAACTTAGTGTCTTTCACTGTTCTTTTTGCAGCAAACTCCCAGACAGCGAGAGACAGCTGGCACCCCCATATCAATTCCTTACCAGCCAAGATCAGCATCTCCCCCACAACAAATTCTGGCTGTTGGTCAACATGGCATACATAGAGACATATTTGGCATTTGGTAATACCTGGGTGAGACCTTTCCAAGCTCTTATGAAGTATATGATGCATAAGGTCCATTTCTAAATACTAGAAATATCTTGCTGTCAAAGCACATGTCCATAGTTAAGATGATGCCATGCAGAAAAACATGTGGCAATGTAATCACCAGTATTTACTTTTTCAATGGCCTTGCACATGCCTGCTACTGGACTGCTGAAGTTCAGTGTCAGTAGTTTATGTTTCAATATTGTGTCATCAGCCCAATGCAAAGTACCATCAAAATTACACCTGGAGGTGCTAAAAGGAATATAATCTGAGTGAATGCACTTTTCAGTCTCAACTTCCAAAGAATGGTCATAAAACTGTGTGTTTGTGTTGTTCTATCTTGGCTGTCACCTTTACTACACTGTAGGGCTCTGAAGTGTGTAGAGTGAACACCACAGAGTTCTGGCTGCCATTTTGAGGTTTGATATCATAAACTTTGTCAAAGAAAGTATGCCTGATTACAGAAATGAGTATTGTCCCCTGACAATCAATATAGAATTCTGGGTAATTCTCTTTACATTTAATAGTATCTTCTGCTAAACTTATGTTCTGTGGGGTTGTATCGCTTACATCTAACATCTGAAATGTGAGGCAAGGCACTTTCATCAAAAAGGATCTAGTCACGCCAGAGACAACAAACCCTGGGCTAACGTATTTCACATATCTTATTGTTTGGTACTTGAGCGCTGTCACAGAATAATCATTTCAGTCTTCAGGGCCAAAATAAGTAGAAAATGTCTCATGGAACTTTGTTAGGTGTTAAGTGTTCCCGATTTCTCCACAAGAAGAAAACATGATAAAAGTCCTTGATTTCAGTCTTCATTGTATCACCTACTCTCATCCCACAGTGTTGACTTTTCATTTCTGAAACCCAATATACTTTGAGTCATAAGGCAAATATTTAGCCGTTTCAAATATGCTGCCTAGAACTATTCATGAAGGCATTTCACCAGGGTTTTGCAGGACCTGAAGTGACATTTGTTTCCACATCTTCTAGAAGCAAGTTATCATTAGATTGTGTTTGCTTACTATACATGAACACAATCTGTTCTAGTCTTCATAGTGTGGAACCATATTTGTCTGTAAAGAACCCACACACTTTAAACTTCAAAGTGGTTTTCTGTTGATGACCTTTATGTATATATCCACTTCCCTCTCCAGATTTTTGCCAATCTTTGGTGGAAAAAACAACTTTTTCTTTTATCTTTCTGGATCTTGTGGCCATGACAAATGCCATTTGCAAGAAGCAGTCTAACAGTACTAGATCGATATAATTAATATTCATGCATTACTTTCTGGGTATCTTCACCGACTGCTTGTTATGCCTTCCTTTAGCTCATCGCAGAATGAAAAAATGGGTTTTAACTGTTTGAAAACGACATATTAAGATCCTACATAAAAGAGGCATACAGAAAGTTCATCACTGTTTAAAATCAACTTATATTTACCAGCAACTCTACAAATTATCTTCTTTCTGTAACTCAAAAATTTAGTAGACAGCAACTATATTAGGATTCTTTCAAAGCATCCTGCAGTGATTATGGAATCACACTTTTGGATCTCCACAGAACGACTTTAAATCTTTTATTAAGTCTAACATGACTTGGCAAACCAGTATCTCACAAGGAAACCAAGTCTACCTTGGAACTACTACATTGTTAAACAATTTTTCAAGTTATCCAGAAATACTAAAAATAAACAGCACTTACCTCAAAAATCTCCTCTGGCACTACATCTTCATTTGTATACTCTTTCATTGTCATCTTGTAAAATGACATATTACCAGATGTTGCTGGTAAAAACTGATTAACATTTACATTTTCATCATGCTTAACAGTTTACAGAAGCATTATTCATTTTCTTTTTTCACCCTGTGGCAACATTTCATGACTGTAAAGCACTGAAATTCTCATCATCTCATTTTTGTAGAGAAATAACACAAAGAAATATGATTTTTTTTCCGACTAGCTAGGAGCTTGTAATTTATGTATTAGAACAACCATTTAAATTGTTTTTGAGCTGTATCTGATGCAATACTTTCTTAACATTAGATTTGCTTTTCTGTGATGTGCTAGGACATGAACCCAGGCAAAAAAAAAAAAAAAAAAAAAAGTTGGGGCCTCGTTTAACGTGGACCTATATTTTCTGGGCATTAAGGAGATCATAAAAACACCATCAAAACTATAAGTTAAAGTGCATTGATTAAATTTTTGAAATAATAATGAGACAAAAAACTTACAATTTATTTTGGTTGAAACAATTTTTATAATTGTTGCTATCTTTTCAAGAGACAAGGTCATGCTGTGTTGCTCAGGCTGCAGTGAGAGGGTGCCGTGGCTATTCACTGGCACCATCATTTCACACTACAGCCTTGAATTCCTGGGCTCAAGTCATTGTCCTGTCTCAATCTCTGGAGTAGCTGGGACTACAGTTGTGCACCACTGCACCTGGCTTTTGTGATTTTTCCCCAGTTGAAAAATAGTCAAACCTTAGACAAATTTCTTAGTAGGTCAAGCATAGTTGAACTATTTTTTTTCCTTACCAACTCTATAATTGATACACCTTGTCATTATTGTATTCACTTTATGATCCCCAGAAATAGACTCTTAGTATGTGTGAAATCACAGGATGATGCTATTGATCTGGGAGATCTTTGGTTGTCTTCTTGGAAGAAATAATTTACCCAAAAGACCAATTTGTAAAGCAAGCAAAGGTTTAATTGGAGAAACACAAGAACACTCCAAGAGAGGAGTGGGCTGACACTGCTAGAAACACCCCCAAGACATTCTGCATTGTGATCTTCTATTGTCTCAGTTCTTTTTTTACCCAGTTCTCACCAAAGTTTGGGGGATCCTCCCTTACTGTGTTTAATGCACATGCACTGGAACCAGTGATCGATATGAATCCTATCTAATGGTGGCACTGCTTATTACTGCCACCCCAGAAGGTATAGCCATGAATTTTGTACTAATTGTGCCTGCTCAGCTCTCAGGAATTTCTCTTTTGCCTTTTTCCTTCCTTATCATGATCTAGTTAACAACATTCTGACAATTCGACCATGGAGTGAGTGCTGGGCATCCTAAAAGGTGCTCCTGGGCGTTTTTTCCAACATGGATACCCCCCTTCATGCCTGCTCATATTGACTGTCTACTCTTACATTTCTCCCTCAAGGAGTTGGGGCTCAGAAATCTTTTGGAAGATGGGACAGAGGTCATTCTCTGAAGCTGCTTGCTGCTGAGAAGGGACATCGAGGGTCTTCAGGGTCCTTCCTCCTTGTTTCCTGTCATGGTGAGGATTTGACGATTGTTGTTTCATCTTGGAAGGTTTAACCCATGGTGTCCAGAGGAGACATGTAGGGACTTGGTTGTCCTGGAGGGAAAGAAAGAGGTTGATATCCCCATCACAAGATCATTTGAAGTCTGATGGTTTCTAGGTGAGAGGAAGTAAACTGAAAAGGTTCAGAAAGCAAGGCCTAAAAATGAGAAGGAAAATAGAGGCCAGGGGTCCCAAGAAAGGGAAGAGCTGAGAATGTAGACCAGGTGACACCCCAGCAGAGTCAACCCTTAGCATCCCTTTCCCAAAGGTCAGAGGCCTGGTTTATAAGATCTCTAATGTGCTCCTGGACATGTCCTCATCTGTTAAAAGAAAAATAAAAGAATTATATTAGAAATCTGAAAACCAAAGGAAAGGAGATACTATAACCTTTGAGAAGTAGTTCTCCATTCTGATATTTGAAGACAATGAGCTTGAGGTAGGAATCCTTAAGTCTTCTCTTGGATTGTGTATTTTGTTGAGACCTAAACTGTCATTAAACTTTCCATTCTAGGACTGGGATCATAATACATGTTGCCAATAAAGATCTGGTCTGCTCCTTCACTAGAAGTCTGTAGTAAAATCTGCTAGAATTTCCTTCTGTGAAGATTGCAAAAGACAAATGCTGAGTGTTTATTTTTTTCCCCAAATTGTAGGAGGTCAGTCAGGGTGATGGAAGAAATTATAGGAAAAAGATGTAAACCTTATTGGAAGGCTGGGAGGTTTTGCAAAAGCTTCAAAAGAGGATTTTGCTGAAGGTAGCTAAATTCTGTCAGGGTAGATAATAAGGAAGTGTAAGGGAATTGATCTAGATAAGTTAGTTTGCTTAGGTCTCAGAACCTGGCCTTGAATCATCTGCATGCAGGACTGTTCTCTCGGAAAGGGGGGTGGACCATGTTAATTACCCACAAGTTGTGGTGTCTCAAAGCCTTTATCATTAAATCAGTACTAAATAAATGCCCGCAGCACAGGCTTGTTGGGGCTGTAGCTGCTGTGACTCTTTACGATATCCTCTTTGTCTGGGAGCAGCCCGGTCCTCTAGCTTCAGGCTCAGACAAAAAATCCGTTGTCTGTGTACATTTTTCTTCCATCACTGGGCCAGGGTCTGCAAGTCAGACCCAGCAGGTGGTACCCCGTGTAAGGAACGCTGCAACAAATCATGACGGAACCCTTAAAAACGAAGGTGAACAGACTGTGCTGTCAGTAAGCAAATCATTGATGTCTGCTTAGGATTTCCAAGTTTGAGGGAATTGTTCAGGCTATGGTTTCATCACGGGACAACGGTTATCAGATCAGCAGCAACAGTTTATAGAAGTATTGAAACAGCTGCTTAAAGTACGTGGAACCTTGGTTTCACAGGCTCAATTAAGGGACCCCATGCAAACTGTTGTTTCTCATAACCCATGGGAAATAGGCATGCTAGAAGTAGAGCTCTGGGAATAAAGCAGGCTAGATGTAAAGCTCTGGGAACAAGTGGGGAGAAATCTTAACATCATGTACAAGGGCAATGGTTCTCAATAACATCTCTAACGTTATGGCCCTTAGTCTGGGCTGCTTTGGTCCTGCTCTACATGGAAGAGCCCAAAAAAGGGAAGGGAAGAGGAGCTATCACCTACCTTACCGCCTTCTCCTTCCCGCTCAGTCCAGCCATTAGCAAGCAAAAATAACAGAGAGGAAATGGAGATTCTGCCTGATCCCCTTCCTCAAATAAATTGGAAAAAAGACAAGGGATACGCTACAGCTATGGGACCCTGTCTTAGGCAAGCAGCATTAGAAGGGGAGCTCTTAGCCTACCCAGTAATGCAAGACCAAAAAGGCAATCAGGTACATGAACTCATCTCTTTTTACTCTTATAAAGAGATACGAAAAAACATGAAAAGAAATGGAGCCACTAGCTCATTTATGAAAGGAATAATTGAAGCCATAGCAGACAACTTCTGCATGACCCCATGGGACTGGTCAGTGCTAGCTAAAACAACTTTGGAGCTCGGCCAATACCTCTGCTGGAAGGCAGAATATGATGAGTTGTGTGAACAAGTCAACCAGAATCAAGTGACTAGGCAAGACATGATACCTGTTATGCTCTAGGGCAGGGATCCCCATGTCCGGGGTCCCCATGCCCATGTACAACAAGAACTAAATTTTGTTCCCCAAGCCTATGCACAAGTGTCTTTGCACGCTCTCAGGGCTTGGGACTGAATTCCCAAAAGTGGAGTTCAATAGGGATCTTTTATAAACGTTCAACAATGGCATCAGGAGCAATTTGTTGAATTTATCAATTGGTTAACCCAGGCAATTAAGAGACAAATTCGTCATGCCCAGGCCGCTGAAACCTTATTGTTGCAATTAGCTTATGAAAATGCTAATGTCAACTGCCAGCAAGCAACGCAGGCAATCAGAGGAAAGGCAGCCACAGTTGGAGAACTTATACAAGCATGTCAACTGGTTGGGACTGAAACACACAAAGCCAAAATATTGGCTATGGCATTAAGACCTCCTAAAATGAAAAGGGAGAAAAACCCAAATTGTTTTCTATGCGGAGAGCCAGGTCATATGAAGAGGGAATGCCCCAATAGTAGAGACCAAGGCAACTCAGGAAAAGAACCACCTTCTATACGCCCCCGATGTAAAAAGGGGAAACATTGGGCAAATCAATGCAGGTCCAAATTTGATAAAAACGGCAACCCCCTAAGTAATCAGGTGGGAAACTTCCTGAGGGTCCAGCCCCAGGCCCAGCTCCAAACTGGAGCAATGCCAGTGGCTTTCCTCAGTTGGATGCAAAGCCCACAGTCCTCTCTCTCTCAGAGCAGCCAACAGTGACAGCGCAGGACTGGACTTACTCTGCCCCAATGAATTAGTGTTAAAAGAAGTACAAGACCCTAAAAGGGTACTGGAATCTGGGACCCACTGTCTCTGGAAACAGTAGGAATCTGGGATCAAGCCTATCCAGTAAAGGAATCAGTGTGCTCACCAGGGTAATTGACAGTGATTATCAAGGTGAGATATTAGTTATGATGGAATGTAAAGGTCTGTATGTTCTTCCCCCTAGATCAAAGATAGCTCAGTTACTACTTTAACCATACTGGGTTCACAATACCCAAGGAAAGGAAAGGGGAAAGGGAAGTTTTTGAAGCACGGGAGCCACAGGAGTATATTGAAATCAATTAGTTCCTGATCAGAGACCCATGATTACCTTAAAAATTGGAAATAAAAATTTTACTGGCTTATTGGACACAGGGGCAGACATTTCCATCACTAGTGATCAAAACTGGCCAGAAACTTGGTCAGAAACAAACAATTGTACGCATCAGGGAAGCACACACAGCCAAGCAGAGCATGCGCCCCCTAACATGTTGTGATTCAGAGGGAATAAAATCAGTTATACAACATCTAATCATACCCATCCCTGTTAATCTTTGAGGATGGGACATATTAGCCCAATGGGGGGGGGTCACTCTGCAGACCCCTTTCTAATAATGGCCACTGTTATTATCCCTCCCATAACCCTAATGTGGCTCTCTCAAAATCGTATTTGGTTAGAACAGTAGCCTTTAAAGGGAGAGAAATTACAGTAAGTCCATGAATTAGTTGAGGAGCAATTAAAATCCAGCCATATAGAACCATCAAAGTCCTTGGAATTCACCCATTTTCATCATTCCCCCAAATCTGGCCAAGTGGAGACTTTTACATTACTTATAGGCTACCAATGCTAATTTGCAACCTATGGGGCCCCTTCAACAGGGCCTCCCTTCCCCCAGAGAGGTTCCTCAAAATTGGCCTATACTCATTATTGACTTAAAAGACTGCTTTTATATTATTCCCCTTGCAGAACAGCACAGAGAAAAATTTGCATTTACCATAACAGCCATCAATAATGAAAGGGCAGCTCACTGACTGCATTGGAGATGCTTCCTCAAGGAATGCTAAACAGTCCTATCATGTGTCAGTATCACGTAAATCAGGTTTTGCTCTCCAGCAGAAAACAATTTCCTAATTACAAGATTATTCATTTTATGGATGGTATTTTACTGGCAGACCCAACGCAGCCAGAACTTTTAAGTTTGTATGCCTCTGTCTTAAAGAATACACAGTTAAGAGGTTTAATCTTGGCACCTGAAAAACTACAAATGTCCTCTCCTTTGAAATGTCTTGGATACATACTTACTTCCTGGTCAGTAAGACCTCAAAAGTTTAAGTTAAATACTAGCAACTGTCATACTTTAAATGATGATCAAAAATTACTGGGTGATATTAATTGGCTTTGCCCCACCTTGTGCATCACTTCTGATAAGCTGCAAAGACTGTTTTCTAACCTAAAGGGCAATACAGCCCTAGACTCTCCCAGGTATTTAACTCTTGCAGCAAAAAGAGAAATTGAGGAAATAGAGCAAGCTACTTCTCAGAGACAACTAGATTGCATAGACTCAAAATACTCAGTTCAACTGCTTTTTTTTTTCCCTACTAAACATTCCCCAACAGAATTAATAGGACAGATGGCCCCAGTGCTACACTTCCTAGAATGGGCTTTTGACTCACATACTGGGACTAATACTTTATATCCCTATATCCAGTTAGTTAAGAAAGTCATCTATTCAGGCCACAGATGATGCAAACAGCTGCTAGGTTATGACCCTGATGTCATCAAAATTGCTTTAAGTAAAAAGCAATTTGAAGCAGTACAGCCTGTATCTCTAGGTCTTTAGATAACACTCTCTGATTATGTAGGCCATATAGAGCATGTCCTTCCTGCTGACAAACTAATTCAGTTCTTATCTCGTATCCCTGTAGTTGTGCCTACAAAACTAGTTCACTCCCCCATACCTAATGCTTTCATGCTTTTTATTGATGGCTCTGGTAAAAATGGAAAAGGGGCTAATTTCCTTACTTGTTCTGGATTTACTAGCACTCAGAGAACTGAGGTTGGAGCCTTAATATTGGCCCTGGAGACCTTTTCCACTCAGTCTATCAACATTGTTAGTGATTCTGCTTACTCTATTTATTGCAGAACCTTGAGACAGCCCTCATTAATTCTACTCTTGACCCCACCCTGTGTGCAATTTTTCTGTGACTTCAGCAATTGCTAGATCAAAGTAAGCATCCTATTTTTATCACACATACTCAAGCCCACAGCTCACTCCCTGGCCCACCAGTTCATGTCAGTGATCAAGCAAACCTTCAAGCTATGACATCACTGCTTGACCAAGCCACCCAATCGCATCAATTTTTCCACCAAAATTGGAGGAACTTAACTAAACTATTTCAACTTACCCAAAGACTAAATATTATCCTGCAATGCCCAGATTGCCAGCTCACAGGCACATGCCCTCCTTCAACAGGTGTTAACCCTAGAGGACTAGAAACTAATCAGTTATGGCAAACAGATGTTACACACATCCCTCAATTTAGAAAACTAAGATATGTACATGTATCCATTGATACCAATTCTCACCTAATTAGCGAACATGCTTTACCTGGAGAGTCCACCCGATATGTCATGAAACATCATCTTTTAACTTTGCGTTTATGGGGCAGCCCACAAAAATTAAAACTGACAATGGTCCGGCTTATGCCAGCTCACAACTTCAACAATTTTGTCACACGTGGAACATTCAACATTCCACAGGCATCCCGTATAACCCCTAAGGACAGGCCATAGTAAAACGTGTCCATTGCATCCTTAAAAATACGCTCAGAAAAAAAAAGGGGGGGGGGGAATGTAAGGAACCTGCAACACTATTGGCACAAGCCTTATTTATCATTAATTTTTAAAAACTTAAGTGATAAATTTCAATCAGCTGTTGAAAAGCACTTTGCTAAAACCTCTCAAGAATAAAACCCACAATTTTATGGAAAGATGCAAACAGTAATATATGGGTGTGGTCCAAGTGATTTGCTAACATGGCGAAGAGGATATGCGTCTGTTCACATCCTCTCAAGTCCTCTTTGGATTCCAGCAGGACACATCAAACCATACCACGGCATGGCTAGGACCCATCCCAGTACCAGAAATGAAGAGAATGACCCTGTAGGACACGCAGCTCTGGACGATGCGGCTCTTTTGGATGACACAAGCCCCGGACATTACCTGGGGGATGCTGAAGAAGACAATTCAGGAGGCTGAGCAAATCCTGCTCTGGACACAAACACCATTCACTCCAGATAATTTGTTCCTTGTTATGCTCTCTATTGTACATTGCAACTCACATAGGGTGTTGATCCTTTTTATGCTCTCATTTTGCTTGCAACCCATACCTGCTACACTCTATTGGGCTTATCTCTTAGATCCACCTTTTTTCCGGCCTGCTTCCTGGGCAGACCACCCCCTTCCCAGCCTCTAATAACACAACTGCTGGGCTAGGAGTGACTGACTTGCCCCAGTGGGGTCCCTCATTAATGACACACATTGGACTAAGGTGCCAGGTAACACTACATATCACTCTACTATCCTCCCACTGTGTGTAAGTTATAATAGTTCTAACCCTTACTGTGTACCTGCCCAAACACTGTGATGGCTGCATCATGGCAAAGGAAATGCCTTCACATTCTTGGTTGCAGGGAGCCTTAAACCAGGCAATGCAATCAATGTCACTTTTCCCAACATTCCTTCCTATGCTAAAGAATGTAGAAGGGAAAGTAATGGATTCCACTTTTGCTGGGAAGTCTGTCACAGGGAAGAAGCTCATAGCCTCCAGATAGGCAATTATAATATCTTAGACCGAAACCCCCAATGCCATTTTCAGAGCGACCATACTGATGTCTGCATTCATCGTGGTATCAATCACAGTTTCATAGCCACGTCCTGTTCCCCTATAATTTGAGTCGATGGAGGGATAGGATATCCCAGACCCCAAGTAGAGTCCATGCCACCCGAAGCCACTTTATGGTGCCTGGGACACCTTAGCATCTCCCTTAACACCAGGCATGGGATATACCATAATTCCAGTAACAATTATACTATGATCTTTATTCTTAATCACACAGATCAGTGCCTAATTTGCACTACCCATCCACATATTTTCCTTATGGGAACCAATATTTCCATTATACCTCAAAAATCCATGTTTGTGACCCAAGTGCAGTGACAGACTTCATTTGCCTCATGCCTCACTAATTACAATATATCTCATTTAAATACCACAAGAGTCATGGTATTAAGGAGACAATCTGAAGCACTCCTACCAGTCAATTTGACATGCAATTGGCAATGTTCCTCTGTTCTTGCCACCTTAGAATGTGCCCTGCCCCAGGTCAGACACAAAAGATTCATAGGCACATTTATAGTCCTTATAGTCTCAGCCACAGTCACCTTGGCAACTGCTAGTGTTGCTGTGGCCTCCATTACTGAACCAGTACAAATAGCTACCTTTGCAGATAACTTGGCCAGAAATGTGTCTAACAAGCTTCTCTTACAGCAGGGTAAAGATCAAAAGATTCTGGTATGCCCACAAGCCCTCAGGGCTGCCTTAGAATATGTAGGGAAGTGACAATATGCACTGGCATTCCAACAGCAATTATACTGTGACTGGGAGCATAAGAGTATCTGTGTCGCTTCTCTACTTTGGTATCAATCAATACATAGTTGGGATGAAGTGAAACAACACCTGTGGGGAACCATATATAATAATTTATCAGGAGACATAAGGCGACTTAAAACTAAAATTCTAGAATCCCTAAATGTCGTATATCTACACGTCCAACAGACAGCCATATGGCAGGATGTGCAAGAACATCTCTCCTGAATAGATACCCACTCCTGAGGGTCACTCCTTGACTGGAAAAGAATGTTATTGATTATACTCATGTTTGTGTTTGTCTTATGTTATTTACTAATTCTAGGATGCAAAGCAGGAATACAAGTCATAACCACTGCACCAGACAAACCTGTTGCTGCACACATCTGTATTCTTCAGTCAACAAAACCTGATGTAAAAAAAAGAAAAGGGGGAGATGTAGGAGATTGGTCAGGGTGGTGGGAGAAATTATAGGAAAAAGAGGCAAACCTTCTTGGAAGGCCGGAAGGTTTTGCAAAAGCTTTGGAAGACGATTTGGTTGAAGGGAGCTGAATTCTCTCAGCGCAGATAACAAGGAAATGAAAGGGAATTGATCTAGACAAGTTAGTTTGCTTAGGCCTTGGAACCTGGCTTTTAATCATCTAGGCACAGGACTGCTCTCTCTGGAGAGGGTGACTATGTTAGCGCAGATAACAAGGAAATGAAAGGGAATTGATCTAGACAAGTTAGTTTGCTTAGGCCTTGGAACCTGGCTTTTAATCATCTAGGCACAGGACTGCTCTCTCTGGAGAGGGTGACTATGTTAATCACCCACAACTTGTGTTGACTCAAAGCCTTTGTCATTAAATCTGTACTAAATAAATGCCTGCAACACTTGCTTGTCAAGGCTGTGGCTGCTGTGACTCTTCACAGCATCCTCCTCAGTGTCAGTGAATGACCTGGTACCCTAGTCATGGGCCCAGGGAAAAAACTTGTGTCTGTGTATATTTTTTCATTCCTCACTCAGCCAGGGTCTGTGGGTCAGACGTGGCACCAAATGATGTCTAAATAATGTGTTGTTTAAAAAGTCACCATGAGTGAATGAAACATACCACAAATAATGTGTCTCCATCTGATCAGAGGTCCATCTTGCTCCAAGCTCCATCTTGCTCCAAGCTCAATCTGCTCCCAGCCCTATCTTGCTTGGAGCTCCATCTGCTCCGAACTCCATCTTCCTCGGAGTTCCAATCACTCCGAGTTCTATCTTAACGCTAAACACCTTTTGCTCTGAGCTACATCTGCTCCAACTTAAACCTTCATAAGGACTTCAACTTGATCAGAGCTCTATCTGCTCTGAGCTCCATCTGCTCTGTGCTCCATCTTGCTCATAGCTCCATCTAATCCGAGCTCCACCTTGCTGGGAGCTCCATGTGATCTGAGATCCATCCTGCTCAGAGTTGCCTCTGCTCTAAGGTCCATATGGCTCCAAGCACCATCTGCTCTCAGCATCATCTACTGAAAACTAAACCTTGACCAGAGCACCATATTGCTTGGAGCTCCATCTGCTCTGAGTTCTATCTTGGTCGAAGTGCCATCATGCTCGGAACTCCATCTGCTCCAAACTCTATCTCGCTCAGAGCTCCATCTCCTCAGAGTTCCATCTCGCTCAGACCTCCATCTTGCTCAAAGTTCCATCTGCTATGAGCTCCCTCTTGCTTATAACTTCATGTGCTCAGAGCTCCAACTGTTCCGAGCTCCATCATACCCCAGGCAACATCTGATCCAACCTCCATTTTGCTTTTAGCTCCATCTGCTGCTCCATCCGCCTTACTCGGAGCTCAAATAACTCCAAGCTCCATCTGCTCCAAGCTCCATCTTGCTCAGAGCACCATCTTCTTAGAGATCCAGCTGCTCCAAGTTCCATCTTGTTGAAAGCTCTAACTGCTCCAAGTGTTATACCTTGCTAAGAGATCCAATCACTTTGAGGTCCATCATGCCTTTAACATCATCTTCAACGTGGTCCATCTTGCTTAGAGCTCCATATGCTTCGAGCTCCATCTTTCTGAGTCACATCAGCTCAGAGCTCTGTTTTACTCTGAGCAACATCCAATCACTTCGAGCTCCATTTTGCCCTGAGCACCATCTGCATGGAGCTACATCTTGCTCTGAGGACCATCTGCTCAGAGAACCAACTTCTTCAGAGCTGGAATCACTTCGAGGTCCATTTTGCCCTGAATGCCATTGGCCCAGAGCTCCACCTTGCTCTGAGGATCATCTGTTTGGAGGTCCATCTTACTCTGAACAACATCTCTATGTTCCATCTTGCTTGGAGCTCCATCTGTTCTGAGCTCCATCTTGCTTTTAATCATTTTGAGCTCCATCTTGCTCTGAGAACCATCTGCTCAGAGCACCATCTGCTCAGAGCTCTGTCTACTCAGAGCTCCATTTGCACAAAACTCCATCTTGCTCAGGGCTCCTATCATTCTGACCTTCATCCTGCTCTGAGGACCATCTGCTCCCAGCTCCATCTTGCTTGGAGAAACAATCCATCTGAGCTCCATCTTGCCCTGAGCACCATCTGCTCAGACATCCACGGTTTTCGGAGCTCCAATCACTTTGTGCTCCATTTTGCCCTGAGCGCCATCTCTTCAGAGATCCATCTTCTTTAGAGCTCCAATCACTTTGAGCTCTATCTTGCTCTGAGCTCCATCTTACTGTGACCAACATCTTCTCCAAGCTTCATCTTGCTCGGAGCTCCATCTGCTTTGAGCTCCAGCCTGTTTGGGGCTCCAATGACTCTGAGTTCCATCTTGCCCTGAGCACCATTTGCTCAGAAATCCATGCTCTTTGCAGCTCCAATCACTTTGAGCTCCATTTTGCCCTGAGCGCCATCTGTAATGAGCTACATCTTGCTTGCTCTGAGAACCATCTGCTTAGACAGCCATCTCCTTTGGAAATCCTATCACTTCGAGGTCCATTTTGCGCTGAGTGCCATCTGCACGGAGCTCCATCTTGCTCTGAGGACCATCTGCTCAGGGCTGCATCTTACTGTGAAAAACATCTCTGAGTCTCATTTTGCTTGGAGCCCCATCTTCTCTGAGCCTCAGCTTGCCAGGAGCTCCAATCACTCTGAGCTCCATCTTGCTCTGAGCACCATCTTCTCGGAGCGCCATCTTACTCTCTAAGCAACATGTTTTCTGAGCTCCATCAGCTCTGAGATCCAGCTTCCTTGGAGCTCCAATCACTCTGAGCTCCATGTTGCTCTGAGCACCACCTGCTCAGAGCTAAGCAACATGCTTTCTGAGCTCCATCTGCTCCGAGCTCCAGCTTGCGTAGAGCTCCAATCACTCTGAGCTCCATCTTGCTCTGAGCACCATCTGCTCAGAGCTTCATCTTACTCTAAGGAACATCTTGTCTGAGCTCGTCTGCTCTGAGCTCCAGCTTGCTCAGCGCTCCAATCACTCTGAGCTCCATCTTGCTCTGAGCACCATCTGCTCGGAACTCCATTTTTTCTAAGCAACATCTTTTCCGAGATCCACTTTGCTCGTAACTCCAGTCACTCAGAGCTCCACCTTGCTCGGAGCACCACCGGCTCAAGAGCTAAGCAACATGCTTTCTGAGCTCCATATGCTCTGAGCTCCACCTTGCTTGGAGCTCCAATGACTCTGAGCTCCAACTTGCTGTGAGCACCATCTTCTCGGAGTGCCATCTTACTCTCTAAGCAACATGTTTTCTGAGCTTCATCAGCTCTGAGTTCCAGCTTCCTTGGAAGTCCAATCACTCTGAGCTCCATGTTGCTCTGAGCACCACCTGCTCAGAGCTAAGCAACATGCTTTCTGAGCTCCATCTACTCCGAGCTTCAGCTTGCTCAGAGCTCCAATCACTCTGAGCTCCATCTTGCTCTGAGAACCATCTGCTCAGAGCTTCATCTTACTCTAGGGAACATCTTTTCTGAGCTCGTTTGCTCTGAGCTCCAGCTTGCTCAGCGCTCCAATCACTCTGAGCTCCATCTTGCTCTGAGCACCATCTTCTCGGAGGGCCATCTTACTCTCTAAGCAAATGTTTTCTGAGCTCCATCAGCCCTGAGTTCCAACTTCCTTGGAGCTCCAATCACTCTGAGCTCCAGGTCGCTCTGAGCACCACCTGCTCAGAGCTAAGTAACATGCTTCCTGAGCTCCATGTGCTCCGAGCTCCAGCTTGCTCAGAGCTCCAATCACTCTGAGCTCCATGTTGCTTTGAGCACCACCTAGTAAGACCTAAGCAACATGCTTTCTGAGCTCCATCTGCTCCGAGCTCCAGCTTCCTCAGAGCTCCATCTTGCTCTGGGCACCATCTGCTCAGAGCATCATCTTACTCTAAGGAACATCTTTTCTGAGCTCATTTCCTCTGAGCTCCAGATCGCTCAGCGCTCCAATCACTCTGAGCTCCATCTTGCTCTGAGCATCATCTTCTCGGAGCGAGAAATTACTATCTAAGCAACAGATTTTCTGAGCTCCATCAGCTTTGAGTTCCAGCTTCTTTGGAGCTCCAATCACTCTGAACTCCATGTTGCTCTGAGTAACACCTTCTCAGAGCTAAGCAACATGCTTTCTGAGCTCCATCTGCTCCAAGCTCCAGCTGGCTCAGACCTCCATCTTGCTCTGAGCACCATCTGCTCAGAGCTTCATCTTACTCTAAGGAACATCTTTTCTGAGCTCGTTTGCTCTGAGCTCCAGCTTGTTCAGCGCTCCAATCACTCTGAGCTCCATCTAGATCTGACACCATCTGCTCAGAGCTTCATGTTATGCTAAGAAACATCTTTTCTGAGCTCGCTTGCTCTGAGCTCCAGCTTGCTCAGAGCTCCATTCACTCTGAGCCATCTTACTCTGAGCACCACCTTCTGAGAGTGCCATCTTACTCTCTAAGCAACATTTTTTCTGAGCTCCATCAGCTCTGAGTTCCAGCTTCTTTGGCACTCCAATCACTCTGAACTCCATGTTGCTCTGAGCAACACCTTCTCAGAGCTAAGCAACATGCTTTCTGAGCTCCATCTACTCTGAGCTCCAGCTTGCTCAGAGCTCTATCTTGCTCTGAGCACCGTCTGCTCAGAGCTTCATCGTACTCTAAGGAACATCTTTTCTGAGCTCGTTTGCTCTGAGATGCAGCTTGCTCAGAGCTCCAATCACTCTGAGCTCCATCTTGCTCTGAGCACCATCTGCTCAGAGCTTCATCTCACTCTAAGGAACATCTTTTCTGAGCTCGTTTGCTCTGAGCTCCAGCTTCTTTGGAGCTCCAATCACTCTGAAGTCCATGTTGCTCTGAGCAACACCTTCTCAGAGCTAAGTAACATGCTTTCTGAGCTCCATCTGCTCCGAGCTCCAGCTTGCTCAGAGCTCCATCTTGCTCTGAGCACCATCTGCTCAGAGCTTCATCTTACTCTAAGGAACATCTTTTCTGAGCTCGTTTGCTCTGAGCTGCAGCTTGCTCAGAGCACCATCTGCTCAGAGCTTCATCTCACTCTAAGGAACATCTTTTCTGAGCTCGTTTGCTCTGAGCTCCAGCTTCTTTGGAGCTCCAATCACTCTGAACTCCATGTTGCTCTGAGCAACACCTTCTCAGAGCTAAGCAACATGCTTTCCGGACTCCAACTGCTACGAGCTTCAGCTTGCTCAGAGCTCTATCTTGCTCTGAGCACCATCTGCTCAGAGCTTCATCTTATTCTAAGGAACATCTGTTCTGAGCTCGTTTGCTCTGAGATGCAGCTTGCTCAGAGCTCCAATCACTCTGAGCTCCATCTTGCTCTGAGCACCATCTGCTCAGAGCTTCATCTCACTCTAAGGAACATCTTTTCTGAGCTCGTTTGCTCTGAGCTCCAGCTTGCTCAGCGCTCCAATCACTCTGAGCTCCATCTAGATCTGAGCACCATCTGCTCAGAGCTTCATCTTACTCTAAGAAACATCTTTTCTGAGCTCGCTTGCTCTGAGCTCCAGCTTGCTCAGCGCTCCAATCACTCTGAGACGTCTTGCTCTGAGCACCATCTTCTGAGAGTGCCATCTTACTCTCTAAGCAACATGTTTTCTGAGCTCCATCAGCTCTGAGTTCCAGCTTCCTTGGAGCTCCAATCACTCTGAGCTCCATGTTGCTCTCAGCACCATCTGCTCATAACTTCATGTACTCTAAGGAACATCTTTTCTTAGCTCGTTTGCTGTGAGCTCCAGCTTGCTCAGCGCTCCAATCACTGAGCTCCATCTTGCTCTGAGCACCATCTGCTCAGAGCTTCATCTTACTCTAAGGAACATCTTTTCTGAGCTCGTTTGCTCTGAGCTCCAGCTTGCTCAGCGCTCCAATCACTGAGCTCCATCTTGCTCTAAGCACCATCTGCTCAGAGCTTCATCTTACTCTAACAAACATATTTTCTGAGCTCGCTTGCTCTGAGTTCCAGCTTGCTCAGTGCTCCAATCACTCTGAGCCATCTTGCTCTGAGCACCACCTTCTGAGAGTGCCATCTTACTCTCTAAGGAACATGTTTTCTGAGGTCCATCAGCTCTGAGTTCCAGCTTCCTTGGAGCTCCAATCACTCTCAGCTTCTTGTTGCTCTGAGCACCACATACTCAGAGCTAAGCATCCTTTCTGAGCTCAATCTGCTCCGAGCTTCAGCTTGCTCAGAGCTCCAATCACTCAGAACTTCATCTTGCTCTGAGCACCATCTGCTCAGAGCTTCATCTTACTCTAAGGAACATCTTTTCTGAGTTCGTTTGCTCTGAGCTGCAGCTTGCACAGCGCTCCAATCACTCTGAGCTCCATCTTGCTCTGAGCACCATCTTCTCGGAGCGACATCTTACTCTCTAAGCAACAGGTTTTCTGAGCTCCATCAGCTCTGAGTTCCAGCTTCTTTGGAGCTCCAATCACTCTGAAGTCCATGTTGCTCTGAGCAACACCTTCTCAGAGCTAAGTAACATGCTTTCTGAGCTCCATCTGCTCCGAGCTCCAGCTTAGCTCCATCTTACTCTGAGCACCATCTGCTCAGAGCTTCATCTTACTCTAAGGAACATCTTTTCTGAGGTCGTTTGCTCTGAGCTCCAGCTTCTTTGGAGCTCCAATCACTCTGAACTCCATGTTGCTCTGAGCAACACCTTCTCAGAGCTAAGCAACATGCGTTCCAGGCTCCAACTGCTCCGAGCTCCAGCTTGCTCAGAGCTCTATCTTGCTCTGAGCACCATCTGCTCAGAGCTTCATCTTACTCTAAGGAACATCTTTTCTGAGCTCGTTTGCTCTGAGCTGCAGCTTGCTCAGAGCTCCAATCACTCTGAGCTCCATCTTGCTCTGAGCACCATCTGCTGAGAGCTTCATCTCACTCTAAGGAACATCTTTTCTGAGCTCGTTTCCTCTGAGCTCCAGCTTGCTCAGCGCTCAAATGACTCTGAGCTCCATCTTGCTCTGAGCACCATCTTCTCGGAGCGCCATCTTACTCTCTAAGCAACATGTTTTCTGATCTCCATCGGCTCTGAGTTCCAGCTTCCTTGGAGCTCCAATCTCTCTGAGCTCCACGTTGCTCTGAGTAGCACCTGCTCAGAGCTAAGCAACATGCTTTCTGAACTCCATCTGCTCCGAGCTCCAGCTTGCTCAGAGCTCCAATCACTCTGAGCTCCATCCTGCTCTGAGCACCATCTGCTCAGAGCTTCATCGTACTCCAAGGAACATCTTTCCTGACCTGGGTTGCTCTGAGCTCCAGCTTGCTCAGCGCTCCAATCACTGAGAGCTCCATCTTGCACTGAGCACCATCTCCTCGGAACTCCATTTTACTCTAAGCAACATCTTTTCCGAGCTCCACCTTGCTCGCAGCTCCAATCGCTGTGAGCTCCACCTTGCTCGGAGCAACACCTGCTTAGAGCTAAGCAACATGCTTTCTGAGCTCCATATGCTCCGATATCCAGCTTGCTTCGAGCTCCAATGACTCTGAGCTCCAACTTGCTCTGAGCACCATCTTCTCTGAACGCCATCTTACTCTCTAAGCAACATGTTTTCTGAGCTCCATCATCTCTGATTTCCAGCTTCCTTGCAGCTCCACTCACTCTGAGCTCTATGTTGTTCTGAGCACCACCTGCTCAGAGGTAAGGAACATGCTTTCTGAGCTCAATCTGCTCCGAGCTCCAGCTTGCTCAGAGCTCCAATCACTCTGAGCTCCATCTTGCTCTGAGCACCATCTGCTCAGAGCTTCATCGTACTCTAAGGAACATCTTTTCTGAGCTCGTTTGCTCTGCGCTCCCGCTTGCTCAGCCCTCCAATCACTCTGAGCTCCATCTTGCTCTGATCACCATCTGCTCAGAGCCTCATCGTACTCTAAGGAACATCTTTTCTGAGCTCGTTTGCTCTGAGCTCCAGCTTGCTCAGCACTCCAATCACTCTGAGCGCCATCTTGCTCTGAGCATCACCTGCTCAGAGCTAAGTAACATGCTTTCTGAGCTCCATCTGCTCCGAGCTCCAGCTTGCTCAGAGCTCCAATCACTCTGAGCTCCATCTTGCTCTGAGCACCTTCTGCTCAGAGCTTCATCTTACTCTAAGGAACATCTTTTCTTAGCTCGTTTGCTCTGAGCTCCAGCTTGCTCAGAGCTCCAATCACTGTGAGCTCCATCTTGCCTGGAGCACCATCTGCTCGGAACTCCATTTTACTCTAAGCAACATCTTTTCCGAGCTTCACCTTGCTCGCAGCTCCAATCACTGTGAGCTCCACCTTGCTCGGAGCACCAGCTGCCCAGAGCTAAGCAACATGCTTTCTGAGCTGCATATCCTCCACGCTCCAGCTTTCTCGGAGCTCCAAGGACTCTGAGCTGCAGCTTGCTCTGAACACCATCTGCTTGGAGCTTCATTTTACTCTATGTAACATATTTTCCAAGCTCCAGCTTGCTTGCAGCTCCAATCACTCAGAGCTCCAATGGCTTCAGAACAATGTTTGGATTGCCAATCACTCTGAGCTCAATCTTGCTCTGAGCATCATCTTCTCTTAGCTCCATCTTACACTGAAAAACACCTGCTGCAAGTTCCATCTTGCTCGGAGCTCCTTCTTGCTCCAAGCTGTATCTACTCCAATCTCCATCTTGCTCAGAGCTCCATCTGCTCCAAGCTTCATTTTGTTTGGAGCTCCACTCCAAGCACTATCTTGCTGTGAGCACCATCTGCATAGACATTCATCTTACTCGGAGCTCAATCTAGTCAGAGATCCATCCATCTACTCTGAGCTCCATCTTGTTGGGAATTCCACTCACTCCAAGCTCCATCTTGCTGGGAGCTCCAATCACTTCCAGCTCCAGCTTGCACTGAGCACCAACTGGTCAGAGCTCATCTTACTCTGAGCAGCATGTGCTCTGAGCTCCACCTTGCTCAGAGCTGTAATCACTGTGGTCTCCATTTTGCTCTGAGCTCCACCTAAAACCGAGCAACATCTCCTCCAAACCCCATCTTGCTTAGAGCTCCTTTTTCTATCTGCTCTGAGCTGCATCTTGCTCCAATCGCTCACAGCAATGTTCATTCAGAGTGCCAATCACTCTGAGTTCCCTCTTGCTCCGAGCACCATCTTACACCAGCAACACCTGCTCCATGTTCCATCTTGATTGGAGCTCCTTCTTGCTCAAAGGTCTATCTGATCTCAGCTCCATCTGGTTCACAGCCTCAATCACTCCAAGCTCCATCTTGCTCTGAGCACCATCTGCTTGAAGCTCCATCTGCTCCAAGCTCCATCTTGCTTAGCGCTCCCATCACTCTGAGCTCCATTTGCTCTAAGCTCCATTTTTCTCAGAGTTCCAATCACTTCAAAATCCATCTTGCTCTGAGCATCCTCTGCTCAGATATCCATTTGCTCAGAGCTCCATCTTCTAGCTCCATCTTGCTGAGATCTCCAATCACTTGCAGTTCCATTTTGCTCTGAGCACCATCTGCTCGAAGGTCTCGCTTACTGTGAGGGGCATGTTCTCTGAGTTTCATCTTGCTGTAAGCACCATCTGAAACCGAGCAACATTTCCTCCAAGCTCCATCTTGCTTAGAGAAACTTCTTGCTCACAATTTCATTTGCTCCAAGGTCCATCTTGCTCAGAGATCCATCTGCTCTGAGCTCCATCTTGCTGAGAGCTCCAATCACTTCCAGCTTCATTTTGCTCTGAGCACCATCTGCTCTGGCCAACCTGTTTTCTGAGGTACATCTTGCTCCTTGGAGCTGCATCTGCTCCAAGCCCCATTCTGCTCGAAGCTCCAATCACTCCGAGCTCGATCTTGCTCTGAGCACCATCTGCTCAGAGCTCTAATTCTTCAGAGCAATGTTTTTAAGTTCCAATCATTCTGAGCTCCACATTTCTCTAAGCTCCATCTTACACCTAGCAACATCTGCTCCACGTTCCATCTTGTTTGGAGCTCCTTTTTGTTCAGAGCTCTATCTTCTCTGAGCTCAATCTTCTCTGAGCTCTATCTTGCTTGGACCCCCCAATCATTCTGAGATCCATCTTGCTCTGAGCACCATCTGCTCTGAGCTCCATCTAAAACTGAGCAACACCAGCTCTAAGCCCCATCTGCTCAGAGTTCCATTTGCTCTGAGCTCCATCTTGCCCAGAGCTCCAATTACTCCAAGCTCCGTCTTGCTCTGAGCACTATCTGCTTGAACCTTCTTCTTTTTGGAGCTCCAGTCCTCTGAGCTCCATCTTGCTCTGAGTACCATCTGCTTGAGCTCCATCTTTTCTGAGCTCCATCTTGCTAAGAGCGCCAATCACTTCGAGCTCTATTTTGTTCTGAGCCCATCTACTCAGAGTTCCATCTTACTGTGAGCAACATTTTCTCTGAGCCCCATGCTGCTCAGAGCTCCATCTGCCCCAGGCTTTAGCTTAATTGGAATTCCAATCACTCTGATCTCCATCTTGCTCTGAGCACCATCTACTTGTAACTCATGTTACTCTGAGCAACATCTGCTCCAAGTTTCTCAAAGCTCTGTCTGCTCCAAGTTCCATCTTGCTCGGAGCTCTAATCACTCTGAGCTCCAACCTGCTGTAAGCACCATCTGCTCTGAGCTCTATCTAAAAGTGAGCAACATCTGCATCAAGCTCCATCTTGCTTAGAGCCATTTATTGCTCAGAATTCCATCTGCTCTGAGCACCATCTTGCTCTGAGCTCCATCCTACACAGAGGAACATCAGCTCCAAGCTCCATCTTGCTTGGAGCTCCTTTTGGTCTGAGCTCTATCTGCTCTGGGCTCCAATCACTCCATGCTCCATCATGCTCGGAGCTCCATCTGCTCCAAGCTCCACCTTGCTCAGGGCTCCAATCACTCTGAGCTCCATCTTTGATTGAGCTCCATCTTGCTCTGAGCACCATCTGCTCTGAGCTCCATTTTTCTCTGAGACCATATGCTTGGAGCTCCATCTTACACTGAGCAACATCTGCTCTGAGCTTCATATTGCTCAGAGTTCCATCTTGCCTGGAGCTCCATCTGCTGAGCTCCATCATGCTTGGAACTCATCTTGCTCAGAAGTCCATCTTGCTTTGAGCACCATCTCTTCCACATGTTTATTGTGGCACTATTACCAATAGGAAAGACATGAAACCAATACATATGCTTATCAATGATACACTGGAAAAAGAAAATATGCTACATATATTCCATAGAATACTATGCAGGCATAAAAAGGTATGAGATCAAGTCCTCTGCACGGACATGGATGAAGCTGGAAGCCATCGTCCTCAGCAAACTAACAGAGGAACAGAAAACCAAACATTTCATGTTCTCACCCATAAGTGGGAGCTGAACAATGAGAACACATTTTAATACTATTACGTCCTCTGAAGATGCTCTCTGTTCCCCTAACAAAGGATATTTGTACTTTGTAATTTTTTCTCTCTAAAGGATTGTGGCTTCTCCTGTCTGTGCCAGTTTGGGGTACAGGTTGACGACCTCACCTTGAAATGACCCACTCCATGTCCACACTTGGTTGGTCACTCCTGTGAACTGCTTGTTCACAGACTCTTAACACCTGTGAGTCATATGAGGGGAAGTGACCTCACATAGTATTGCACCAGGAAAATTACCAACTGAAAGAATTACTGAAACAACATGTGTGTCTGGTTATTTCAAAGAACAAACAGGAGTCAGGTGAAGGTAATAACATCTTAAGGTGATGTCAGTAACATCTTACATGACCAAGAATAATCCTGTGGGCCCCAAGAACATATTACAATATGGACTATGCCAGCAGAAATCTCACCCACCAGACAACAGCCAATGACGCTCTGGCTCAAATGTTAAATGTCCTCTCTTGGTGTGTGAAAGCACGTGACCAGCAGGAAGGAAAAACATCAGGGAGACAAAGGCTTTGCTGCATATCTGTGGGCTTCAGTCTCCAGTGAGACACTCAGAGCCTACATCTCCTCTATTACCACTGCTGCTTTTATTGTACAGCACATTTCCATATATGTTTCATTCTATTTTTCGAATTCTGTATTTCATTGTTCTCTCAGTCATGAATCATCACACTTTCAATTTCCAAGTATCTACAATACATGAAAAGTTATTTTTTATATTCAGACTTTCATGGATATTTTTGTTTATTTTTCCTTGCAATACATTTTCTTATCTCCAGAGCATAATCAGATAGTGGCTATATTGAAGTAAAGCTCAATTCATCAGTTGATTAAAGAATCACTGATCTCTTCATACTGTTAAAAATACTTTTCTAAAATTGTGGTTTCATTATTTTTTATGTATACAAATCCATTTCATATTTTATACATTTTTACAGCAATTCTGATTTGGTTAAATTTTTTAAATATACTATGCCGTAGAATCCTGACAGTGTCTTTTTACATCTATGATCATGAACACATGGCATTCTCATCAACTCTATGAATGTGGCTAATAATATCAGTGGATTTCCTAATGCTGAATCTCACTTGCACTCCTGCCATAAAGGATGTCTGGTCACGCCATAATATACTAATATGCTGATACAATGGCTTCTAACATTTATAACTTTTACTTTTATATCCTTATGTCCTATTTGTAGTAGTCTGTGTCTCAATCCAGTTAATGATTTTATATCCCCTCACATACCCTTCCAAAATTTTTGGGGTATAACTCTTATACCTGCTTTATAACTCTTACACAGTTTAAGTGACACTTGTTTACTGAACTTTTTTTGGTGGGGGGATGGAGCCTCACTCTGTTCCCCAGGTTGGAGTGCAATGGCATGATCTCAGCTCACTGCAACCTCTGCATCCCAAGTTGAAGCTATTCTCCTGCCTCACTCTTCCAAGTAGCTGGGATTACAGGTGCATGCCACCACACCTGGCCAATTTTTGTATTTTTAGTAGATACAGGGTTTCACCATGTTGACCAGGCTGATCTCGAACTCCTGACCTCAAGTGATCTGCCCGCCTTGGCCTCCCGAAGTGCTGGGACTACAGGCACGAGCCACTGTGCCCAGCCTACTGAATTCATGTATACTGGAACTTATTTGTGTATAAGAGCTCTCTTTTGATAGATATCTCTGTTATTTCTATTATTTCATTCACATTTACCCCTGTTGAGATAGAGATTTTAAACTGATGAACCACCCAACTGGTACTGGGTTCATAATATTGTTAATCACAGTAAAAGTAGGTATTCTTTCAGAAAATCAAGGTGGAAAGCTAAAAAAAAAAAAAAAAAAAAAAAAAGAAAGAAAGAAAAAGAAAAAAGAAAAATACACCTACAAGAAAACAAAACAAAACAAAACTTATACACTGACCCTCTCCATCCATTAGTGGCATAAACACAGAAAGACAACCAAATGGACCAAATGAGGGAGCAAGATAATCAGACCAAATTACATAAACACATTTTTCAGAAACACACTAAAGGCACCCAGGTTGAGAAACCTGGATGTTCAAGTACAAAGGACTGAAGTAAGACCCTTATGTTACACAAGACACAAATATCAGCACAAAATAAACTGAACACCTAAGTCTAATCCTGAAACTAAAAAAGCTCCCAAGGGAAAAAAAAAAAAAAAACATAGAGTGAGTGTCTATTTTGGGGAAACTTGAATCTGTGCATGCCAGTTGCAAAAAGAAAAAATTAGGGAGAATATACTCATAAACAATGCAATGGTTTTACCATCTCTATTTTTTTTAAATTTCCCAATGGGACACAGAAATAACTGCTAACAAAAGCAAATATAAATATGTTAGACAAAGCACAACTTTAAAACTTTGAAACAAGGAGAAAACAATGAACCCAAAGAAAAGGCATCTTACAGATTAGGATAAACTTACGGAAAGTCAAGTACCTGAGAGGAACTGTTATCTAACATATATAAGAAACTAAAGATACTAAGTGGGTAAAAAGATAAAACAACTAAAACCTATATTTATCCAAACAATCTGCTACTGGCATAGAAATAGAAAGGAAACCCAATGGACAGAGTGAGGGAGTCCTGTATGCCATCCAAATGTATATACAGTGAACATATTTTTGAAAAGGACAAAAAAAGGCACAATGGGAAAAGGAAAGTCTGTTCAATAAACGATTTTGAGCAAACTGGGTAGTCACATGAAATACAGTGAAATGGGACAAAAATCAATGTAAATTACATTGAAGACCTAAACTCATTCTTGAAACCACTTACTTCCCTTAGGAAACATAGGGTAAATGTGTATTTTAGAAGACTAATCAATGCACACAAGTTGCAAAATGTAAAATATAAAAATAGAAAGAAAAGAAAAATTAGAAGAAAAAAACCCATAGACAATGCAATAGCTTGGCAATCTTTTTCACTGTTTTTAATTACACACAAAAGTCACCACTAATATATATATGTGGGACTACAAAAAACATTGGATCTTATGGAGGGAAAAGAAAACGATAAACCAGAATAGAAGGCACCTCACAGACTGGAAGAAAACTATGGAAAATTCTGTCTTTGAAAGGAGTTGCTATAAAATATGTGCAGGAAGCTAACACCACCATGTGGGGGAAAAGTAAATACAGAAACAAAAACAAATGTCGAAGATAAGTCTGGGCAAAGGACCTGAAAAGACATGTCTGAAAAGTAGATGTGAAACTGACTCACAGGTAAAAGAAAAGTTTCTCAAAAGCTCTAATCCTCACGAGAATGTCAAGGAAAACCACACTGAGATACCACTCCCATCCACATAGAATGAATGTTACCTAAAACAAAAATAAAAGTTTGAAAAGGAAACAACTGGTATACACTTGCAGAAGGGGAAACTCTTCTCATACACTATTGGTGTGAATGTCAACTTGTACACACACTAGGAAAAACAGCTGGAAGTTCCTCAAACAAAGCAAAAACACCATTTCATCTAGCCATCCCACCATGGGCTGTGCATGCACAGCCAATGAAACTCCTATGTGGAAGAGATACCTGCCTTGCCCTGTGTACTGTAGTACTCACAATAGCCAGGATAGGAAATACCCCTACCTGTTCATCCATTGATGAAGGGATGAGGAAACTGCAGTATACATCCAGAACAGAATATTCTTCAACCATAGAAACGAGTGAAATCTAGTCATTTGCAGCCATGTGGAAAAACCTGGGGGACATTATGTTAAATAAAATGAGTCAGACAGTGAAAGGCATATACTGCATAATCTCATGCATGTGGAATCTAAAACACTTGACCGCATAGAAGTACAAAGTTCAACAGTGGTTACCAGAGGCTGGGGAGAAAAGGGGGCCTAGGCAGGAATTGGTAATGGGTACAAAGTTACACTTAGAAAACTGAGATCAACCGTGCCCTTCTCTTCTATAGCCGAGTGACTAGGGTTAATATTGTAGCAAATTTTCCAAATAGCTGGAAAGGATTCTGAATATCCTCTCCACAGACAAATAATACCTAGAGGACTTCATAGATGCTAAATATTATGATTTGATCAATATGCTAGGTGTACCTATATCAAAATGGCCCCTGCATCCTCTAGTTATATACATATTCTCTACTGCAATTTCTTTTAAAAAAAGTCAATGATGCTAAAATTCACATGGAACCATGAAACACCCTGAATTTCTAAAGCAATCCTGAAAATACAAAGTACATGGGATGAATCACTGCCATCTATTTGAAATTATATTAAAAACCTAGTTATCTAAACAATAGATGACTGGCATTAACCAAGAAACCCAAACCAACAGATAGAATGAGGGAGCCCAAATCACAAACCCAAATTCCTGGGTAGAGTACACATTTTGTAAAAGAACACCAAAAGACAGAACGAAGAAGGGAGAATCTGTGTAATTAATTGCTTTGAAAATTGGATATCCTTATGTAAAATAAAATAGGACCCCTATTGTGTAACAGGCACAACAATCAACTCAAAATGAATTAGAGACTCATACACAAAACTTGAAAGCATTAAGTTCCTCCAGTGGAAAGACAAACAATGTGGGTATATTTAGGTCAACGTGGATCTGTGTTCACAGTGTGCCAAAACCAAACAAAAAATACAGAGGGAAACTCATGGGAGATGGATTAGTTTGGTCATAATTTTGATTTTCTTCATCAGTCACCTACATCACAGGAAACCAAGAAAACAGACACATGTGGGACTGCATCACACTCTAGAGTTTGTGCCCAAGCATATTTTTAAAAATCCATGAAGAAAATAAAAAATCATCCTGAAGTTTACAAGAAAGATTTCAGCAAACATACATCTGATAAAAGGTTGCCTTCAAAATGCCTAAGCAACTAACACCACTTACTAGCAAAAACACAAAACAGAAACTAATAACCGAACAAAATGGGGCAAAAGAAAATGAATAGACATTTCTGCAAAGAAGACATTGAAAACAAATTTTAAAAACTTGGATAACATCATAAATCATAAGATGTAAATCAAAACAACACACATATCATCCATTATAATTCAAATGGATGTTATCAAAGCGATAAAATATATTAAGAGAGACACAAATGCTGGTGTAAATTTCCAGAGAGGAACTAGTTTGGTAAGAATGTTAATTAGCATACATACTACAGAAATCAGTGTGAGGTTCCTTCAAAAATTAAACCTACAACTACCACTTCATCTAACAATTCTACTACTAAGTATACTTTCAGTGAAAAAGAAATCAGTCCATGTAAGAGATATCTGCCATAGTATGTGGACTGCATCACTATTCGCAATTGCCAAGATAAAGAATAAACTTACCTGCCCATCCACAGGTGAAGGGATAAAGTAACTGTGGTGAATGTACACGAATAGTCTTCAGCCAGAAAAGCAGAATGAAATTTCATCATTTGGAGCAATACTCTTGAACCTGGAGGACATCATGGCAAATGACCTAAACCAGGCAGAGAAAGAAAAACATTGCCACAGCTCACTCATGTAAAATCCAAAATAAAAGGTTTTATTGCATAGATCTAGAGGGCACAATAGTGGTTACCAGAGGTTGGAGGGAAGAGGGGGCATGGGAAGGGATCAGAAATAGGTAAAAAGTTACACTTAGATGAGAGGAATAAATTGTTCCTCTCTGGTCCACAGCACAGTGACTAGAGATTAACACAACATCACACCTTTTTCACAAAGTCTGAAAAAGAAGATTCCAAATGTTTTCACCGCAAAGAAATTAACAACTGTTTGTGATAATAGAAACTCTTGTAAATGCAAGATTCCAAATGTTTCGCCACAAATAAATTAACAACTGTTTGTGATAATACTCTAAATATCCTGATTTTATCATTCCTCTGTGTCTGCATTAACCAAAATGCCCCAATCTAACTCCCCACATTGTACACCTTTACTATATGGCCAACCTTTTAAAAAAAATGTAAACACACAATGCTAAAATTCATGTGGACCACAAAACAGCCTGAATTTCCAAAGCAATTCTGAGAAATCCAAACTACAATGGTTGGGTCACACTTCCCAATTTTAAATTTCATTGAAAAGCTAGAGACCCCATTCCACACAGAGCAGTGGAACAGATTAGAGGGTCCAGATGTAAACCTACACACCTAACACCATCTCATCTTCAACAAAATCCACACAAATAAGCTTTGGGAATGGACTTCCTCCTCTCCATAGATGGTGCTGGGATAAATGGCTAGCCAGTTGCTGAAGAAAAACAGTGGGGCCCTGTGTCTCACTGTGTACAGAAATTAATTCAAGTAAATGAAATATGTAAATGCCAGACCTCAAACTATGAAAAGCCTGCAAGGGAACTTAGGAAGTACCCTTCTTGACAGAGGATTTGGCAGAACATGAATATGCCTAAGTCCCCAAAAGCAAGTGCAACTAAAACAATTATTGACAACTGGGGCCTAATATACAACAGTGGCTGCACAGCAGAAGAGATTAACAACAGAGTAAATAGCTTACATAATGGGAGAAAATGTTCCCACGTATGCATCTGATGAAGTCTAATATCCAGGATCTACCTCAAACACGTTAAGCAAATAAATCAGCAAAACAAAAACTCAATGAAGAAAGTGCAAGAGGCATGAAAACACACATCTCAAAAGAAGGTTTACAGCAACCAACAGACAGGATAACATTTTTCTAACTTAGCAATCATCAGAGAAATACAAGCAAAAGGCCCATGAGATAGTATTTCACACCAGTCAGAATGGCAGTTATGACACAGTCCACAAGAATGACTGCCAGTGAGGCAGAGGAGGAGAGGAATGCTGGTTTGCTGTTGGTGGAAATGCAAACTACTTTGGACACCATGGAAAGCAATGTGAGGATTTCTCAAATAACTTTCTTGACATCACTGATACAAAAATGCCCAAGAAAACCACACTAAGATTCTGACTCATTCCACTCAGAATGACCACTACCAAAAACAAACAAAACACAAATTTTTGAAGGTGACAGCCAGTGTAGACTCACAGAAGGGTAACCTCTTAAACACAATTGGTGGGGGTGTAAATTAGTATACACACTATAAGAAACAGCTAGAGGTTCCTGAAAAAATTCACAGCACAACTACCATGTCAGCAAGCAGCCCCCACCACTGGTTCCACATTTGAAGCAGTTGAAATTCCTAGGTTGAAGAGAGCTACCTGCCTTCCCATGGGTACCAAAGCACTCGTAACTGTGACCAAGGTACAAAACGAACCTATCTTTCCATATGCGGCTGCTGGAATGAAGAAACTGCCATATAGATATACCACAGAATATGGTTCAGCCATAAAGCTTTGGGAAATCCTGCCATTAGTAGCCACATGAAGAAATCTGGAGAACATCAGATCCAACGAATGAGCCTGGTAGAGAAAGTTCCATGCCACATGATCTCAGGCATGTATACCGAAAAAAGCTTTATCTCCTAGAAGTAGAAAGTTCAATAGGGGTGACCAGAGGCTACTAGGGAGGTGGAGGGGGTCTGGGAAGGAATCAGTAATGGGTACAAAGTTACTCTCGGATGAGAGTAATCAATTCTGGTCTTCTATTCCATAGCAAGATGACTAGCCTTAACACAAATGTATCATATATTTCAAAGTAGCTAGAAGAAAAGATTCTGAATGTTGTCATCACGCAAAAAATAATAACTATCTGAGGTGAAGAGATGCTAAATAACCTGATTTTATCATTACTCAACATATATATGTATCAAAATCTTCCTGGTACCCTCTAATTATATACATTTAGCATATGGCAGATAGTAAGGGGAACATCACACACCAGGGCCTATTGTGGGGAGGGGGGGAGGGATAGCATTAGGAGATATACCTAATGTAAATGACGAGTTAATGGGTGCAGCACACCAACATGGCACATGTATACATATGTAATAAACCTGCACGTTGTGCACATGTACCCTAGAACTTAAAGTATAATAATAAGACAAAAAGAAATATTTAAAAAATGCCAAAATTTATCTGGAAATGTGAAACACCAAGAATTTCCAAAGCTATCCCTGAGAAATACAAACCATATGGGATGTATCACATTCCCTGAGTTCTAATTAAGTGAAAATCCCTAGTTAACCAACTCATATGTAACTGGCATACATGGAGAAACAGACCAGTGAGCAAAATGAGGGCGCTCAATAATAAACACAAATTCATAAAGACTGAACACATTTTTCAAAACACCACCAAAATGACACAATGGGGAAGAGTTCCAAAACTATATATTCGTTTTCAAAATAATAATACTGGACTCTTATGGTACTAAATACACAACAATCAACTCAAAAGAATTAAAGATTATACACAAAACTTGCAACCATAAAGTTCCTATGAAGACAATCTCAGGTGTGCGTATATTTAGGGCAACCTGGATGTATGCTCATGGTTTGCAAAAAGTAACAAAAATACAAGGGAAAAAATCATTGACAGTGGACAGTTTTGGTAGGGATTATGTTTTTTCTTGATTAGTAACCAACAGCATAGCTAATCAAGAAACTGTACACATGTGGGACCACATCAAACTGAAGAGTTTTTGCCCAACAAAGGAAACAATGGACACAATGAAAAAGCATACTGAAAAATATAAGAGAAGTAGTTTGGGCAAACACACCTTGGATAAGGGGTTATTTTTGAAAACGTACAAGTCAGTAATACTACCAGCTGGCACAAAAACAAACAAACATAAAAAAAAACCAGACCAAAATTGGGGAAATAACCTGAGAAGATATTTGTGCAAAGAAGACAGGAAACTGACCCAACATTTACAAAAATGTGGCTAACATTACTACTCATGATCAAAATGTTGATCAAAATCACACTCAGATCTTATCTCACTCCAACTAGAAGGAACATTACAAAAATATTAAAATATTTAAAAAGACAATTCCTGGTATCAATTTCCAGAAAGGGGAACTGTTTGTGGAAATGTAAATTAGTACTAACACTATTTTAAAAAAAAGTTGGGGGCCCTGAAAAGAATAGAAAAAAAAAAAAAAAGAAATTCCATACCATCTAGCATTCCTACTACTGGGTATATGTTCAACCTACCTGTTCATCCACAGATAAAGAGATCAAGAAACTCTTGTATACATACATGAGGGAATATTCTTGGCCATCAAAATAATGAAACAGTGTCATTTAGAGCACTCCAGAGGAACCTGGAAAACATTATGTTAAATGTAATGAGCTAGGTCTAGAAAGACAAACACTGCATGATACCACTCGTGAAACCTGAAGATGTTTATCTTAAAGAAGTAGAAAGCACAATATTGGTTACCAGAGTCTGGGAGATAGAGGGGGAATGGGAAAGGATTGGTTATGGAAACAAAGTTATCTTTACATTAAAGGAATACATCTGCATTCTCCTCCTCAGCCTGGTGACTGGAGTTAATAATACTATATTTTTCCAAAAAAGCAAGAAGGGAGAATTTTGAGTGTTCTCTCCACAAAAAAAAAAAAAAAAAAAAAAAATACCTGTATGAGGGAACAGAGATCCTAAGTACCCTGATTTGATCATTATCCAACCTATCTGTATGAAACTGTACCCTTAACTACGGACCTTTATGTTGTGAAAAAAAGTTAACAGAAATAAATATATATTGCTAAAAATCACAGGGAACCACAAAAGTAATGAATATCTAAAGGAATTCTGAGAAACACAATCAAAGTGAGGACCCACAATCGTCGATATCAAATTAAACTGCTGCCAAGTTGTAGTTATGCAGCAGATATATGTTACTTGCATAAAATCAAATACCTAGAACTGTGGACAAAAACAGGGAGGAGAAAAACACGATCAACACAAATATGGACATAGTCAACTGACTTTGATAAAGAACACCACAATGTGGAAGGCAGAGTCTGCTCAATGAATACCTTTCAGAAAAATGATATCCAGATGCAGAAGTAAGAAATAGGACCCTTATTTTACACGATGTATGAAAATCAATCCCCCCTCAAATTGAAAGCCAAAACAAAAGACCATAAGCCACAAAATGTTTTTAACTACAACACAGGTTGAGCGTATATTTTGGGTCACTTGCTCACCTTTGCAAAAAGGAAAAGAAACAAACACCCTGGAAGAAAAACCTCATTGACAATGAAATGCTTTGTCATTGATATATAATTTCTTATATGGGTGACCAAAATTACATGCATGGAACGCAAAAAATAAACATCGGACTACATCAACCTGAAAAGTTTCTGCAGAGCAAAGCAAACTACTTTCTACATAGAAAAGCATCCTATACATTAGGATGCTTTCCTATACATTAGGCAAACATTTCAGGCAATCATGTAATTCACGAGGAGTTGTCGTCTAATGTGTACACAAAAAAACACTACAAGATAGCAAAACAATCCAATTTAATATTTCTCAAAGAACCTAAACAGACAATTCTGCAAAGACATAAAACCAAACAACAGATAAGAGATAAGGTCCTCAAAAAAAAAAAAAAAAAAAAAAAAAAGAGAGATAAGGTCCTCAAAATTAACTATTCATTAGAATACTGTAATTCGAAACCACACGCAGACAATCTCACACTTAATGCCTACTCCTAGAAAACTTATAAAAAATACGAGGGGCTGAGTACAGTGGCTCAGGCCTGTAATCCCAGCACTTTTGGAGGCCGAGGCTGACGGATCACCTGAGGTCAGGAGTTTGAGACCAGCCTGACCAATATCGTGAAACCGCGTCTTTACTAAAAATACAAAAATTAGTCAGGTGTGGTGGCACGCGCCTGTAGTCCCAACTACCCGGGAAGCTGAGACAGGAAAATTGCTTGAAACCGGGAGGCGGAGGTTGCAGTGAGCTGAGATGGTGCCACTGCACTCAGCCTGGGAGACACAGTAAGACTCCATCTCAAAAACAAAACCAAAAATAGGAATGAGGGCGTGGTTTTGGAGATAGGGGAACTCATACACTGTAGGTGGAAATCAAAATTAGGATACACATCATGGAAAACAGCTAAATAGCTGAAGACTCCTCAAAGAATTGAAACTATAGATGTTCCCTGCCCTAGCGAGGTCTTTCTAAAGGTCCTGAGGCATCAATAACAACCATAGGCCCCAGTACAGAGGCCCGTGGGGCTCGGAAGGACCCAGGTCCCGCGGTCCACCGCTGCCGCGGCCAGAACCCCACAACATCCCCCAAGTAGACGACTGGGGCCCAGATGCCCAGGAAGAAGTCAGGGCCTAAAAGGAGGGAGTGGCAGGGAAGGAGCAGGGAGGCCTGGAGGGTTCCCGGTGGGGACCATGCCCCCGCCACTTACCGCTGAGACCTGCCTCCTCCTCCATCATCACATGGAAGCCACCACGGCTTCTCCCAAGCTCACTCGGACCACGCCGCTGCTAGCGCCTCGCAGGAAGCTCAGTCTAGGCTTCCGTAGGCGCACGCACGCTGGCAGTGTCCCTCCAGCCAGGCTGAAGCACCACCCCCTCTTAAAGGGGCCGCAGCTGGGACTGGCCAGAAGCGGCTTCGGCTTGCGGAACAGGCTGATCCTCTGCCCAGCCCCAGGGGTGGACGAAAGGACCCCAGTCTCTCATCCTCCCCGGTTCTAGGGCCCTAGAGGTCACAGGAGTGCTCCCTGTGACCCCGGCCCCGACATAGGCTCCCATTGCTTGAGGAGTGCGCGGGATTTGCCCCTGCTCTCTTCTGGACCTCAGCTTCACCATCAGCAAAGGAAGCGGCCTGGCCAGAGCTCTGAGTTCCCTCAAGCTCCGAGCCTCAGGATCCAGGGTGGGCTCCCCTGCCCCTCTGCAGAGGGGGCCCAGAGAACCACAGAAAGCTGAGAACTGGAGGGACAGTACAGAGGGCAGCAGGGCCTCCCTGCCTCACTGTTTGCGTTCATCCTGTGGGAGCCTGGGGTCTCACTAGGGCCTAGACACCCCACCGGTGGCCTCACCAGGGCTGCCTGGGTCACCGGACTCCACGGGAGGCAGACAGGAGCCCTGGGGTTTAGCGCTGCCCCCACCTCAACTCCATTCTGCGTCAGTGCCCGTGAGGGGCCCTGCCCTGCAGAGTGGACCCAGGCCGCCCCTTTCCGGGGAATGGGACCTGCATCTGTCTCCATGACACCCACGAGAGGGGCCGTGCCGACCTCTCCAGGGGATCTGGGGGTGAGGCGGGGGAATCCTGGCCACATCTTGAAGCTTGCTGAGCCGCCCACCCCAGAGAGCTCGCAGAGAGCCCACACATTTTCAAATTTTCATTTCCATTTTCTCCCCTCCCACCCCCCAAAATGAAAGATGTGTGTCACTTCGTCGCCTGTACATCATCCATTCCCCAGGGCCACGGTGTGGATCCAGCCCGCTAGCTGCCTCGAGGGGCCTGGGCGCCTGGCGGTCAGCATGCAGCCCGGGGCCTGCCCAGGTGAGGTCTGTGGACACCACAGCGCCGAGGTCCCTCCTGGCTGGGGCACACGGGACACTGTGGGTGCTGGCTGTGAGCTCCTGGAAGGTGGAGCTGGAGGGTGCCCCAGGCCCTGGCTGCAGAGCTCTTGATGTCATCCCCAGCGCCCTCCATCCACTGCCTCTGGGCAATGCTCCAGGGCCCCAGCTGGGGCAAGAAGTCTATCGCTTCGTCCTTTATTCGTTGGAAAAATTCAAAAACACATCATGATCCTGGAACAATCACTGTTTACAGGTGGTGGCTCGTGCCTGTAATCCCAGCACTTTGGGAGGCCGAGGCGGGCGGATCAGAAGGTCAGGAGATTGAGACCATCTAGCTAACACGGTGAAACCCCGTCTCTACTAAAAATACAAAAATTAACCGGGCGTGGTGGTGGGCGCCTGTAATTCCAGCTACTCCGGAGACTGAGGCAGGAGAATGGCATGAGCTCGGGGGGCGGAGCTTGCAGTGAGCCCAGATAGCACCACCGCACTCCAGCCTTGGGCGACAGAGCGAGACTCCGTCTCAAAAAAAAAAAAATAAAATAAAATAGGATCGTAAATGGCACACTGAAATAAGTTTTTATAAAAATGGTAGTCAATGGAAAACAGGTTCAGAAGACAGGAGAGATAGGGAAAACAAGTAAGTTATCTGACTGAAACAGAATTAGAAATTAACAACAGAAAGAAATATTGAACATCTGAAAATATGTGAAATTTCGACAACCCACCTCTAAATCATTGGATCAAAAAGAAAATCACAAGATAAATTGGAAAATATTTTGAGCTGCACTCTAGTCTGGGTAACAGGCTGAGACCCTGTTTCAAAGAGAACAAAGCAAAATAAACTTCTAAAAGCTATAAAATTAAATGCCAACTTTCTGCTATCCCCAAACTCTTGATGGCTCTCCATGCTCTCAGAGTCAAGCCCATTCTTCTCACTTTGGGCTCCAGGATCTAGGTAACCTGACCAGTGCAGACCCTATCACCATCTCCTCCTCTGCATGCAGCCTGGGGCCTGCATCTTGAGGGCTGTCTAGTCTAGCCGAGACAATGCTGGATGTATCTCCTGCCAGCCTCATAGGGTCAGAACTAGAGGGGAAGGAGGGGGACTGTGGGATTCCAGAGGAATTGCAGGGAGGGCTTCCTAGAGGAATGGGGTTTTTTTGAACTTAGTTTTTGTTTTTGTTTTTGTTTTCTCTGTAGTTCAGTGTGACTTGCGGTGGCACGATCACTGCTCACTGCAGCCTTGACCTTCCATGCTCAATTGATCCTCCTGCTTCAGGCTGGGACTACAGGCACATGCCACCACACACAGCTAATTTTTTGTAGAAATGGGGCTACACCATGTTATTCAGGCTGGTCTCGAACTCCTGAGTTCAAGTAATCCTCCTGTCTTGGCCTCCCACAGTGTTGGAATTACAGGCATAAACCACCTCATCTGACCTGAGCTGAGTTCTGAAGTGTGAATAGGAGTCAGCTAGGTGAAGAAGGGAAAAAAGGCCTTCTAGACAGAAATATTTATCAAAGATAGAGAGAAGTAGACAGGAGTAAATTAGGGCAGGGTCTTTGAATGCCAGGCTGGGAGCAGGAATTTTCTCTTTTTTTTTTTTTTTTTGAGACGGAGTCTGGCTCTGTCACCCAGGCTGGAGTGCTGTGGCCGGATCTCAGCTCACTTCAAGCTCCGCCTCCCGGCGTCATGCCATTCTCCTGTCTCAGCCTCCCGAGTAGCTGGGACTACAGGCGCCGCCACGTCGCCCGGCTAGTTTTTTGTAGTTTTTAGTAGAGATGGGGTTTCACCGTGTTAGCCAGGATGGTCTCGATCTCCTGACCTCGTGATCCGCCCGTCTCGGCCTCCCAAAGTGCTGGGATTACAGGCTTGAGCCACCGCGCCCGGCCAGCAGGAATTTTCTCACAAGGCCAGTGTTGAACCATGGAGAATGTGTGAGCAAGGGAGGCCATGATTAGAGCTTGATCACTCAGGGGCAAGAGTGTGGGACAGTTTGGTTCTTGGGTGATGGGATCAGGAGAGTTTCAGTGTCATGGGGGGTCAGTAGAGTCAATACCCACATGAGCTCATCTCTACCTGACACCTCATGCCAGAGTTGGTGGAGGAACTCCTGATGTTCTGGAGAGTCCAATAAGCCCTGGGACCCAGTGTTTTACAGTGTGAGGTACAGACCAGTACAGAAAGGGTATCGCCCCAGGCTCTGTTCAGATGGACACAGCTCTGACCTCATCTCCAATCTCCTCTCCACCCCGGCCCTGATAGTCCCGCTTTCCATGGCAGCCATGAGCTGTGTGTTAAAACGATAAATCAGCCCCGTCCCTTCTCTCCTCAAAACCCTGTCATAGCTCCTCTTTGATCTTAGACTAAAACCCAGAGCTTTCCGCAGCTCAGAAGGCCCACAGTGGCCCAGTCTCTCTGGGGAGCCTCTGGCCCTCCCCACCCACTCCAAACTCACTGCTGTTTCTCTCCCTCCTCGGGATCCTTGAACCTGCTGATCCTTCTGCATGAAATTCAATGGTTAGGGATGTATCCTGTAAAACTTCCTTTTCAGTATGCATGGTGTTCATTTCTTTTTTATTCTTAATTTATCTGGCTATGACTTCAGTGCTTCGTTGAATAGAAATCATGAAAGCAGGCACCCTTGCCTTGATCTTGATCTCATAGAAAAGACTTTTATTTTTTACCACTGTGTATGATGCTAGCTGTGGGTTTTAAAATAAATAGCCTTTCTTACACTGAAGTAGTTTTTGTCTTTGTCTAGTGTTTTGGGTAATTTTTAACGTGAAAATGTGTTGAATTTTATCAAATGCTCTTTTACTATCAATTGAGATAATCATATATAGTTGTTCCTCATTCTGTTAATGTGGTATATGTCATTGATGAGCCACCTTTGTGTTTTTATGATAAACTTAACTTGACCATGGTGCATAAAACTATTGGCATGCTCGATGGGTGTTATAGCATACTGTTAAGAATTTATGAACCAATATTCATAAGGGACATTGGTCTGTGGTTTTCTTTACTCATAAAACCATTACTAGGGTTTGGTAACAGGGTAATGCTGGCCTCAAAAAATGAGTTAGGAACCATTTGATTCTATTCAACTTTTTGGAAACATTCAGGAAGATTATGGTTAATTCTTTAAATGTTCAGTTGAATTTATTAGTAAAGTCTTCTGGTCCTGTTCTTAATTTAATGTAGTTTAGTTCATTCATCTTTTCTGTTTTGTTTAAGACATCCTTTTAAGTGTGTCTCTAGATACATCTTTAGACTGTCCAAGTTCATTAATCCATTCCCACATACCTGATAAACCGCACAAACTGGAACTTTAATCAGTGGTTTGAATTACTCATTTCAACATTATCTTATTTCTAGATGTTTTATTTGGCTCTTCATAAAGTTCAAGCTGCCAGTTACGACAGTTTCATTTTCTTTCATTATGTGTTCAGTCTTTCATTTCTTTAAGAAGTCTCCTTTGACAGAAGACTGAGGTCTGAGGTTCCTGGGTGAATCCTTCTGTCAGCTGCCTTCTCTGAGCTTGACTCCTTAGTTCCAGTTTCCCCATGTGCTCAGTGACATTGGAGCTGATCCAGTGTTCTCCGATCTATGCCTGGGGACAATGTGATCGGGGACATGCGTCCTCTCAGGACAGACTGGCTGGGAGCTCTGCCAGGTGCCTAAGGACTCGGCCCATCCACAGCCCCTTTCAGCTACACTTCTGGCTTCAGGTTTCTGGCCCCATGGGTTGAATTCTGACAGCAAAGCTTGGTTGATGTTCTCTTGCAAGGCCCGGAACAAAGTGAAGGCTGGGGAAGGCATTTCCCTCATGTCTCCTACTAGCAGACAGGGCTTCCCATTTGCCCACATTCTGGTACCCACGTAGGGAGAAGGGCATCCAAACCTTGGCAATCACTGGACCTTTCCCTCAGGCCCCTGTGTGGGCGGTGGGATTCACGCTGCAGGGGTCAGCCGGCACTGCCCTGGAGAATGGCCATTCCCATCCCCACTAATTCGGAGGCCCATTCCATGCCATCTGGAGGAATTTCTATTTCCCTACCTGCTCAGAAAGACATTAAAAAAGGACTAAATCATTTTAATCCAACAAATCAGTCATAAGAGGAAAAGTATTATCTAACTTCACATAGAGGAGGTCCCTAGAGGGTCTAATTCACAGAGGCAGAGGGTAGAACCATGGACACTGAGGTTGAGGACAGGTTGCAGAGTTCATGTTGGAGGAGAACAGGGCTTCCATTTCACAGGATGAAAAGTTCTGCGGATGGATCACAGGGATGGTTACACAAGGATGTGAAAGCATTTAATGCCACTGAACTTAAGAAGGAGTACAAGGACAAATGTTGTCATCTATATTTTACCACATATAGGTGGTAAAATATTTTGTTGGGTGTTTTTAGGTGTGCTGTACCAGGAAGGGCCCTCTGACCATGCATTCTGCCCCATGGCAGGTGTGGAGGGCCCTGTGACACTCATGTTTAATTATGTGCACTGCCCGGCCTTCAAAATGCTCTTCCCGGCCTCCCTGCAGCCACACAGACCTCTGTCTAGAAGACTCTTGGGAGTTTGTGAGAAGAAAGCACTAGGTATTCAGTGACATCCTTCTCCCACCACATTTCCTGGTTTTAATATATCTGTCTCACCCCCACCAGCAGTGGTCAGTGGTCGACTGGCAGTGGATGCTGAAGACAGACCTTGGGACTGGCATTGTCCTTCATGGGGAAGCAGCCCTCACCTCCTCCACACTGAGCTTGGTTTCTATTGAGGAAGGTGCTACTGACATTATGTCTGCGTGACGCAAACTCTCCCAGCCCTATTGACACAGCTGGGGCACCTGGGACCCAGTGCTCCATTACAGAACATTGTAAGATGCCAATGAATTTCATTCCATCACATGCAGAGGATGACTTCATGGGCATGAAATGTCAGCTGTTACTTTTATGTGAGCATCACCAGCCACCATGACAATTTCCACACTGAAGCCAACTCTAATTTGAAGTTCCCACAGAAGATAAGGTGACTTTGGGCTAAGCAAGAACAGTTGACATCATGCCTGTCACACAGCAGTTAAATGCTGGCAAACACAAAGAGTAAGGGAACATTATGGGAGAGGCATTTCAAGTTGAGAAAATCATTTTTTTCCCCTAAGAACTGGGAAACACAAAACAAAGCAAACCACAGATCCATTCTTATATTTTATCAGAATACCTCAATCCATTTAAAAGAAGGTGCCACTGAGGACAGCACTAGATCATTGTCAGCTTCTTCCCAGTGTTTGAAATGGAGAGAGAAACATCCACACGCAGAGAGGCACCAGCTGGCCATGGGCAACCACCTGCCCAGCTCACAGGCCCTCACTCCTGACCATGGATACCTGCCCAGCTCAAAGGCCCCCTCTCCTGACCATGGATGCCTGCCCAGCTCACAGGCCTCCTCTCCTGACCATGGGCACCCACCCGGCTCACAGGGCCTGTCTGCTGCATCCATCCCTTCCAGGTAACATGAACTCATTGCTCATGAAGATAAACAAACCTGGCACAAATAAGCAGCTCCCTCGCCTCACAGGGAGGGTTCAGAATTGGCCCAGAAAGAAGTGACCAGGATCTGAAGCACAGTACTGAGGCCAGAATTAAGAGAGTCAAACTTTGTCCCAGATCTGTCTCATGGGACAGCAGCAGCATCATGTTGGGGAAGAGTAGCCACTCCCACACAGACAGGGTCAAAGCTTATTCCAAGAAGGTCTGGGGAGCAGATGTTTTAGCCTTTGTGGGACAGGAGGTAAAAATGAGTATAGGTGGCAGGAGAGAAAGCAAAGATAACACTGAAAGCTTTAGACATGGACATTTATGTAGCTGTCATATAATTTTCATCTCATGAAGTCTTCTCCTTCCAATTATTTTTTCAAATATTTTGAGATATAAAACTATCCTCAGTTCACAGACACTACAAGGACAGTTGGTGGGCTACAGTTTGCTGATCCTGGCATGAAAAGTGGGTGCAAAGCAGAGCAGGTCTGGAGAGAGGGATGTGGGCTTGGGCCAGGCCTCTGGGAAGTCTGCCCACTGCCAGCCTCAGGTGCCGTGCTGCCTTACGCTCACCCTGGAAGGTGCCGGCACCAGTAGATGCTGCCAGCACACTTGGGCCTGTAGTGATTGTTGCATATCGATCAGTCTCTTCTGTGATAAATTACTCTCAGAAATTTTCTTTTCTTGGCCAGTCATGGTTGTTCACACCTGTAATCCCAGCACTTTGAGAGGCCGAGGTGGGTGGATTGTCTGATGTCGAGAGTTCAAGACCTGACCAACAGGGTGAGACTCTGTCTCTACTAAAAATACAAAAATTAGTCGGGGTTGGTGGTGCGTGCTTTTAATCCCAGCTACTTGGGAGGCTTAGGCAGGAAAATCACTTGAACCCTGAGGCAGAAGTTGCAGTGAACAGAGATCATGCCACTGCACCCCAGCCTGGGCAATAAGAGTGAAACTCCATCTCAAAAAAAAAATTCTTTTCTTGATGCAAGCCCCAGTTAAACACTCTAACAGGACTGATTAAAACCATGGCAGCTGCCTGACCTTTATGGAGTGTATGTCCTTGCCCTTATTCTCAGGAGGTATCCACACAGAGAAAAACTCAAGGCAGGGTTCCAGCCCAGTGTCCAGATGGCACCCATTGCAGAAGGCAGACATTCACCTGCAGAAAAAGGTCCCTTGTATGTTTATGATGGAGAGCTCCAATGGACACAGACACGCAGGTTATGCTCAGCTGGTCTGCAAGTGTGTCCTCATGGATAATTCCATAAAATTGTTTCTTAGGGCAAAGTTGTGCTGGGCTTGAGCTGGGTTCTGCCACTCAGTGTTATCAGAATTTATTCCTCCAGGCATGGAGATGAGTGGAAAGAAGAAGAGAAACACTAGGGATTCAGGTTCCCAGATAACTGCCTATTTTAGACCCAAATGCTTCTTCATTTCTTTTTTTTAATAAGTGTGTGTTGTGTATATTTAAAGTACATAACATGATGCAATGGGGTACAGATAGACAGTAAAAAGGTTACAATGTTGAACCAAAGTACATATGCATTATCTCACCTCGTTACTCATTTTGTTTGTTTGATTTCATGACAAGGTGGCTGCATTAGTCTGTTTTGACACTGATATAAAGGTAATAATTGAGACTGGGTAATTTGTAAACAACGGTTCATTGACTTACAGCTTTGCATGGCTGACGAGGCCTCAGGAAACTTACAATCATGGTGGAAGCTGATGAGGAAGTAAAGACCATTTCATATGTGAGCAGGAAAGACAGAGATAGCAAGGGCAGGAAAAACTTCCTTATACAACCGCTGGATCTCATGAGAACTCACTCACTATCACAAGAACAGTACAGGGGAAACAGCCACTTAGTCCAATCACTTCCCACCAGGTCCCTCCCTGAACATCTGGAAATTACAATTCAAGGTGAGGTCTGGGTGGAGACACATAGCCTAACCACACCAGTGGCTAGAATATACTCAGTATGAATGCCAAATTCTTCCTTCTCCGTAGTCCTCATGTTGTACATGAGATCTCTAGACACCTACACATTTGCTACATCTCCCCATTCCCCTTGCTCACCACACCACTGTAACCACTGTTTTGTTCTCTCTGTATATTTGATTTAAAACATTTGTTTAGATTTCACATGTGAGATTTTGCAATGTGTTTCTTTCTGTGTCTGACTTATTTCACTCAGCAGAAGGATGTTCTGTAGGTTCATTCATGCTGTGGCAAAATGACAAGATCTCATTCCTTTATATTTAGGGCTAAATATATTCCATGGTATGTATGTACAACAATTTTTTTAGCCATTTGTCTGCCAATAGACACTTAGGATTTTTTTTCCCCAAAATCTTGGCTGTTGTGAACAGTGCTACAATAAACATGTATGTGCATACATCTCTTTGAGATACTGGTTTCATGGATTTTGAATCTATATCCAGCAGAGAAATTGCTGAGTCATATGGTGGTTCTTATTTTGAATTTTTTGATGAAGCTTATACTGTTTTTCATAATTACTGTACCAATCTACATTTCCACCAGTTGTGTACAAGAGAGAAAACTAAAAGCTTTTCCACCAAGATCTGCTATGAGACAGGGATGCCCACTCTCACCACTTCTGTTCAACACAACATGGAAGTCCTAGCAATGGCAATCAAACAAGAAAAAGCAATAAAAAGAATCCACAGAAAGGAGGAAGTAACATTTCCTCAATTTGTAGAGAACATGATCCTATGTGTAAAACACCCCAGAGTTTCACAAAGTGAAACCAGTGTTAGAACTAATAGATGAATCCAGTTAAGTTGTAGGATATATAAATAATAACCAACTGAAAAAGAAATCAAGAAAACAATCCCATTTACAACAGCATATAAAAAAATAAAGTGCCAAGGAATAAATTTAACCAAAGAGGTGAAAGATCTGTATGCTGAAAGCTAAGAAACATTGATGACAGAAACTTGAAGGAGACACAAATAAATGCTAGGATCTTGTGTTCATGACTTGAAATGATTAATATTGCAAAAATGTCCTCACTGCCCAAGGCAATGAACAGACTCAATTCAACCCCTATCAAAATCCTAGGGGCATTATTTATAGAAATAGAAAAAAAAATCTACAATGCATATAGAATATAATAGACTCCAAATAGACAAAACAAGAATGAGAAAGAAAACCAAAGTTGGAGATATCACACTTTCTGATTTAAAGTTATATTACAAAGCTATAGTAATCAAAACAGTACAATACTTTCATAAAAACAGACTCATATACCAATGAAAGAGAATGAGAGCCCAGGAATAAATCCAAACACGGATGGTACACTAATTTTTGACAAGAGCACTAAGAGGACACAATGGAGAAAAGCCAGTCTCTTCAACAAATCATACTGGGAAAACTGGATTTCCTTGTGAAAAAGAATGAAATCGGACGCTTATCTCACACCAAACACAAAAATCAGTTCAAAATGGTTTAAAGACCTTGACATAAAACCTGAAACCATAAAACTCCAAGAAGAAAACAGTTGCTAAAAGCTCTTTAACATTGGCCTTGGCAGTGATTCTTGGATGTCACATCAAAAACTCAGGCTACGAAAGCAATAAATAAATAAATAAATAAATAGGACTACATCAAACTAAAAAACTTCTGCAAAGCAAGGGAAATAATCAACAAATAAAATGGCAGCCCATAGACTGGGAAACCATACACCTGATAAAGGTCTGTATGAGTTAATTCTCGCATTGCTATAAAAAAAAAAAAACCTGATGACTGGGTAATTTATAAAGAAAACGGGTTTAATTGGCTCATAGTTCTGCAGGCTGTACAGGAAGCATGGTGCTGACATCCACTCAGCTTCTGAGTAGGCTTCAGGAAACTTACAGTCATGTCAGAAGGTCAACAGGGAGCTAGTACATGGCATGGCTTGAGCAGGAGAAAAACCAGCACATGTCATGGCTGGAGCAGTGCTGGCATCTGCTCAGCTTCTGGGTAGGCCCCAGGAATCTTATAGTCATGGAGGAAGGCCAACAGGGAGCCAACACATGGCATGTCTGGAGCAGGAGAAAGAGGCAGGGGGAGATGCCACACATGTTTAAACAACCAGATCTCATGATAACTCACTCACTGGCCATAACCAGAGCACTGAGGAATGATATTACCCATTCATGAGAGCTCTGCCCCCATGATCTAATCACCTGCAACACTGGGGATTACAATTTGACATGAGATTTGGGTGGGATTCAGAGCCAAACCATAACAAGGGTTAATATCCACAATGTATAAATAACTCATACAACTCAATAGTAGAAAAACAACCCCATTAAAAAATGGGCAAAAGATCTGAATAGCCATTTTCTCCCAAGAAGATATAAAAATGTCCAACAGGTATAGGAAGAGGTGTTCAACATCACTGGCCATCAGAGAGTTCCGAATCAAAACCACTGTGAGATATGACCTCACATCTCTTGGAAGGGCTGTTATCCAGAAGTCAAAAGATAGCAAACACTGGCTGAATGCTTTTTTTCTGCTATAACAAATGATACAAACATACTCCTTCCTTCTCTGTTTTTGTTGTTGGGTACACAAAGATCAAAGCATTCCAAAGTGGGAACATACACCTCTACTTACCGCTGATAGAACTGACATGACTTCCTGATGATCAGGAACACACAGCGAGGCTTTTTGTGTGTATTATTATGGGTAACTGTGAGGTTTCAAAAGAGGAAAATGCATTTAAAAATGCAATAACAAGGTTCTTGCAATGGATAAAACAACTTTCTTTGTAGGATTTTCCAACTGACTGTGAAGCCCCTGCTGCCACCATGAAGTCGTCTTTACTCTGGAGACAGCCCTGGAGTAGGATTCAAATCTGAACCCAGCTGGGCTCCTAAGGAGTGCCCCAATGTGTGCTGCTTTGCAACACGAGACAACTACAACGCTTGCGATTTTAGGTGGAACATAAACCCTAATTTCATAATATGCCAAAATGAATGAAGAACAAGGGAAAATCACTTAGGACACCGGGGAATGGGTGGGGCTCCTGGGGAGTGTCTAGTCAAGGCAGACAAAGGCAAATTATGTCCCAGAGACTAACCACACTGGAGTAGGAATGACCCTCAAGCATTTCACCTTTACTTGATGTTATTTGGAAATATGAAAATTTATTTGTGTTTCTTATTTGCCACTTAAACCACATAAACAAAATGTCAAAATTGCTTTCTTCTTTAAAATGGAAAGTGCTTCTTTTCCCAAAGAACAAGGGTGATTATAGAACAATTCAGGAAGTGATAAAAATTCACACTAATTTAAAAATCAAGAAATTATTTCAGCATGGGGTGACATAACTTACTCCGAGGTTGCTTTCGCTAATGCAAACATGTAGAGCATATCCTCCATGAGAGAAGCAAGGCATTAGAGTTAGTTGTCAAAGGTCATCTTGGCTTTTCCAGATGGATTTTGTAAAATGCTCAAGGGAAAAAATCACGTCTCCTCCATCTTCAGGTCCTCAGTGCCGAGTACGTTGACGGAAGCTTCGCATGCTGGATGAGACCAAGACATTTTTGGTGAATGAATGAATTAGTATAGTGTCACTCAGAAGGGGAAACCTGATGTGCATACATTTTTTTTTTGTTGTTGTAGTAATCTTTTACACAAGAGTTTTAATATTATTTATTTATTTATTTATTTATTTATTTATTTATTTATTTTGAGACAGAGTCTCACCCTGTCACCTAGGCTACAGTGCAATGGCACGATCTCGACTTACTGCAACCTCCACCTCCTGGGTTCAAGCGATTCTCCTGCCTCAGCCACCTGAGTAGCTGGGATTACAGACATGTGTCACCATGGCTGGCTAATTTTTTTGTATCTTTTAGTAGAGACAGAGTTTCACCATGATGGTCAGGCTGATTTCGAACTCCTGGCCTCGTGATCTGCCTGCCTTGGCCTCCCAAACTTCTGGGATTACAGGCATGAGCCACTGCATCCAGCCAAATATGAATTATTTCATTTGAATCTTTGCAAAAACCTGCAAGGTGTGGCATATTTTCACACCCCTGTTACAGGCAGAGAGACCGATGCAGAGCAGAGGGAAGTAGCTTGCCCAGGAATCTTCTGCTCGCTGCTGACCGTGATGGCACCTCCCTCCTCTGGGCTGTGGAGTGAAACCACAGGCTCTCCCCAGCCTTGGCTCCATTATGTTACTGCCAGGGTGGCATGCTGTCACTTCCGGGGAGCACTCTGGCTCAGGCACACTTGGAGGTGTAGACTTAGTCTCGGTAGGTCTTGGCTTTCTATTGAGCAATATACAGTATTCTGATAGTAATACAATTTAAAATCTATTTTAAAAAAAGAAATAGATTTTATTTACTTTCCAATTGTCAATTAAAATATAACCATATCGCATCAAATTTCAAAAGCCCAGAAAAGAAGAGCTCGAATCTCATTATTAGAACACAAGTACACTAATATTTTGGCACAGTTTCTTTTAGCTTTGTTTTTCTATGCCTATATTTTACATAGTCACAAATGCTATAAAGGACATTTCCTATGTTGTATACAATGAGGACCCCAGATCTTAAGGCCTGGACCATATTCTAGTGAGTGGAGGTCCTCAATAGAGTTGCATTATCCCTACTTTAAGACTTCCAAAGAGTTTTTGAATAGTTTTTGTTAGAAATGGGATTTTGATGAACATATTTTATGTATAATGACTTTCCATACTGAGGATTTTTTTTCTTAGGTGAGATTCCTCTGTGTGGATTTAACACGTAAAGGACATAAGTATTTCTATAGCTTTTGCCATTTGTTGTTGGGTAGTTTTCCTATTGCAATTGTCAGACCACTGTAATTACAACCCGCGCATATCAAGAATACACAGTTTCCCTGTACCCTTGCCTAGAGAACAGCCTGTGATGTCTTAAAAAATGTTCCAACCCAGTCCACTGAAAATTGATGTCATCTGTAATCCCAGCACTTTGGGAGGGCGAGGCCCATGGTTTACCTGAGGTCAGGAGTTCAAGACCAGCCTGGCCAACATGGCAAAACTCCACCTCTACTAAAAATACAAAAAATGAGCTGGATGTGGTAGCACACACCTGTAGTCCCAGCTACTCGGGAGGCTGAGGCAGGAGAATCGCTTGAACCCAGGAGACAGAGGTTACAGTGAGCCAAGATCATGCCATTGCACTCTACCCTGGGTGAGAGAGTGAGACTCTGCCTCAAAAATAAACAAATAAATAAATAAATAAATAAATAAATAAATAAAATGGATATCAAAGTTAGAATTCAGATTCTCTCTCTTTTTTTTTTTTTTTTGAGGCGGAGTCTCGCTCTGTCGCCCGGACTGGAATGCAGTGGCCGGATCTCAGCTCACTGCAAGCTCCGCCTCCCGGGTTTAGGCCATTCTCCTGCCTCAGCCTCCCGAGTAGCTGGGACTACAGGAGCCCGCCACCTCGCCCGGCTAGTTTTTTTGTATTTTTAGTAGAGACGGGGTTTCACTGTGTTAGCCAGGATGGTCTCGATCTCCTGACCTTGTGATCCGCCCGTCTCGGCCTCCCAAAGTGCTGGGATTATAGGCTTGAGCCACCGCGCCCGGCGAGATTCTCTCTTTACTGCTTGATTTGGGATGCTGGGTTTTAATAAAAAGTGCGAGTGTCTGCAAAGAGACAAAAATAGGGACTTTTGCCTTGGGGGTGGTAGTGGGGCACTGTGGGCAGTGTTGCCCACATCTCTCTGGAGCTGACCCAACCTGGTGCTGCCCTGCACTGGACCCAAGGGCCATCCCCATAACCACCGTGCTCTTCAGACTGCAGCAGCTTCTAGAAGGACCCTCCTGCCTTGCGTTTTGGACAGACAGCAGGGTCACTGTCAGCCTGGTCACAGCTGAACTCTGCACTCAAGGACTCAGTCCCCACACAGCCTGGCTTCCCAAAGTCAGAACACATGGAAACTACAAATGCTTTGCTTTAAGTCGACACTGAGTGTGAACTGGCTGTCTGCCTGTGTGGGTTGGATACTTCCCTGTTCAGGATGAAAGCCCTGTTCTGGCTATGGGAGCCTGTGCCTCCTTGGTGTGGGTGGGGTGTCCACTGGTGTCCACGTAGGGGGCACGCAGGGATCTGCAGCTTGTCCCAGAGCTCCAGAAAGAGGCAGCTGCAGATAATTCTCCCAAAAAGGCAGCAAAAGGCATCTGCTTTTCTTATGAGAATTACAGGGAAAACTCCCGGCACTTGCAGCAAATGATAAATGGCAACAGGCCTCCACATCTCACATCCAGTGGCCCTGGCCATCACGCAGTGATGCGCTGTCTGCAGAAGCTGCCCAGGGCCACACCAAGCCCCTTCCCTTTGCTTCTGTGCTTCCCTTGGCACCTTCTTTCTGCTTCTTTTTAAATTGCTCCCTTATTTCCTGCAGGTCTGGACTCAGGGAGACCAGGGCTCAAATTCAGGCTTCAACAAAAACATTTTCCCCCAACTTTGGAAATGCCCAAGGCTGCACTTTCCTCACCTGTGAGATGACTGTGCAAAAGCACCCATGTCTAGAAACTCCGAGAAGATCAGGCATGTGCACACCTCAGTGGGCTCAGGATGGTGCCTGGCAGGGGCGGCCCTAAGTAAGTGTGAGCACTGCAGTGTGCCCAGGATGGTGCCCAGCAGGGGTGGCCCCTCGGTATGTGTGAGCACCCCATGCTCCAGTGCTTCCTCTTGCCAATCCTCTTATTGCTAGCCTCAGCCGCACCTGTCCTCTTCCAGGATGCTTCTGTCAGACGCCAATCTGAATGTTTAATTTTTGTTATTACTATTAAATGGCTTTGGTCTCCTAGCTAACAAATACCATCTTGCTAGTACAGTGGGGTTCTTGCTTGTGCTATTGGTTATCTAACACACAGAATCATTTTGCATACACAGGTGGAAGAGACATCTTTGAGCAGCTGGTGGAACTGGCACATTTGAGAGCTGAGCTTTTGGGAAGATTTTGCGATCTCTTAAATCAAGTGTAACCTAAAGCCAGTTCCCTACATATTTTAAATTCAAGCTACAGGTTCTTTTACTTTGAGAATTATAATGAATAGAGGTGTAAACAGATACTGTAGCCTACTCTTGCACCAGTCACCAAGTTTTGGCCAGTCAAAGGTGGCCAACTGTTCAAATCATGTTCAAATAACACAAATGTCCAGATGTAACCAATCCGGCTGTTTCTGCACCTCACTTCCATTTTCTTTGCATCTCTTTCCTTTTTCTGTCCTAAATATTCTTCCACCAGGAGGCTGCAGTGGAGTCTCTCTGAGCCTATTCCGGCTTGGGAGGCTGCCTAATTTGTGAATCGTTCATTGCTCAATAAACTCTGTTAAACTTAATTCTGCTCAACTTTTTCTTTTAACAGATGCATTTGTATGCAATTCACATCAGGGACGTGTTTGTCCCACACTGGCTGGTAATGAGGACCCCTTATCCTTAGCGTGTGGGTGGAAGCAAACAGCAGGTCTTCGTTGCACCACTTACCTAAGGCCTTGGGTTTTCAGGGATGATGATACTTCCTAGTATGTGGATGCCTTTTTTGTTGTTGTTCTCGAGGAGAATCTTCAACTAATTGCGTGTAATTTCACAGCTACCTTGAGGAAGCACATCAGCACAAGCAAACATAGTCACTGCTGTCCTTCCAGTGTCCTGTAATTACTTTAATGTGTGCATGCAATTGCAGCCTGACAGGGCTCTGGGAGATGTGATCCCATAGTTAGAAATGGGGAATCACTAACAACTGTGGGAAATTCTCCAGGACATCAGAATTTTAGAGAGGTGAGAAAACAAAGTGATGTTTTAATTCTGTTTAAAATCAGTATGCACATCACTGAACACTGAAAAGTTGAACACTGAAAAGTGATAATATGAAGACTAAAGGGACCTGCGATGAGGATACATGAGGAATAAAGTTTGTATTTCTATTTCCAAACAAGAAAGTTGAAGGGCTATTTTCTAGAACGAAAGAGAGCTGAACTCAGGGATCTCAACATTTTGAGAAATGTAATTAATTACTTTTTTTAAACTAAACTTATTTTTCAAATAATCACAAACTTACAAAGTTGGAAGCACAGTATAAAGAACTTTTAATTGTTGAAAACAAAACTGAGTTGCCAACCTGATGCTATCCCTCCAGAAACCTTAATGCCCAACCATTAAAGCACAAGCTGCAAGTGCCTGTGTGGCCATAATGCTTAGGCCCATTAAAACCAGGGAAAAATCCACAGATTCATCACTTCCATCTAATCCACAGACCCACTAATAGTTTTTCCAATTACCTTAGTAATATCATTTCTACAAAAATAATCCAGTTCAGAATTAACCTTGGATTTGCCATTTTTCCTTTAGTCTCTCCTTTGGTCTGAAACTGTTTATCTGTCTTTGATTTCTATGACTTTAACACTTTTGAAGATTATAGGCTAGTTACCTTGTAGGATGTTCTCAACTTAGATTGGTTTAATGCTTCCTCATGTTTAGGTTCTGGTTATAAACAGTGATGCTGTGTTCTTACTGCATCCTATCAGGTGCACACAATTTGCATGTATCTCCTTACTACTGATGTTTATTTTGATTGCAGCCATGCATCACTTAATGATGGGGATACATTCTGAGACATACATTCTTCAGCAATTTTGTCATGGTGACAACATTATAATGTTGTATTAGGCTGTTCTTGCACAGCTATGAAGAAATACCTGAGACTGGGTAATTTATAAGAAAAGACATTTAATTGGCTCAGGTTTCTGCAGGCTTTACAAGAAGTAGAGTGGCATCTGCTTCTGGGAAGGCCCCAGGAAGCTTCAAATCATGGAGGAAGGCAAAGAGGGAGCTTGCACATCACACGGCAGGACCAGAAGCAAGAGAGAGAGCGAGGTGCCACACTGTTAAGCAGCCAGATCTCACATGAGAAGTCACTCACTATCGTGAGGACAGCACCCAGGGGATGGTACTAAACCATTCATGAGAATCCACACCCATGATCCAATCACCTCCCACCAGGCCTCACCTCTAGTATTGGGGATTACGATTCAGTGTGAGGTTTGGGCAGGGACACAGATTCAAGCTCTATGAAGTGTATTTACACAAACTTTGATGGTATAGCCCACTACACACCTAGGCTGAGTGGTGTAGTCTACTTCTCCTGTGCCACAAACCTGTACAGCTGGGACTGTATGGAATACTGTTGGCAAATGTAATATAATGGTGAGTATTTGCATATCTAAACATATATGCAGATACAAAGGGTATAGTTAAAAAACATTATAACATTGTGGAATTTTATATGTGGACCTTCATTATAGCAATGTCATTATGTAGTACCTGACTGGGGTTGGTTAAGGTAGTGTCAAGCAAGGCTTCTTCACTGTAAAGCTACCCCTTGAGGGAAAAAATGTTACTTTCAAGAGACCAGAATAAGCATTTGAAGAAATACAACATTTATTCCTGATTAAAACAAGACAAAACAAAATGAAATTTTAGGCAAACTAGAAATAGAAAATGTCATTAACCAGGCAAAGGGCATGCACGAAAAACACTACAGTTGATATCATACTAAATGATTTTCTGCTGTTCAAGAGCCTTCTGATTTCCAGATCAATTTCAAGTTCAGCTTGTCAATTTCTACCAAAACAAGATACCTTCAGAGACTTGGATTGAAATTGCATTTTGAAAAATAATTGTAAAATGGTAAGACTGACAGTACCTAATTTCCAGCTTTATTATAAAGCATATTTAGATTATCACAATAAATAAGATTTATTATAAACCTATGGTGTACAATATATTATATACAACAGTGTATCATTGGCATAAAGGTAGAAAAATCAACAGGACAGATTAGAGAGTCTGGAAATGGATCCACACGTATATGGACATTTGACTTTCAGAAAGTGTTCAGAAACAACTCAGTGGAAGAAGGATAATCTTTTCAACAAATGGTGCTGAAACTACTGTATACCTATGTGCTCCAAATGAACAAGCAAACAAAACTTCTCTCTATACCATGCACTATATTAAAAAAAAAGAATCATAAAACTAAATGTACAACCCAAAACTATGAAAACTCCTAGAGAAAAGCATACGTAAAATCATTATGACCTTGGATTAAGAAGAGGTTTCCTAAATATGACACCAAAACCATGATCTCAACTAAAACAAATAAAACCCAACACACATAAAAAACCCATAGGGTTAAACATAAATTAGGTAAATTAAAAATGTCTTCTCTTTAAAATATGCTATTAAGAGAATGAAAAATAAGCCATAAACTGAGAGAAAATAATTGGAAATTACATATTTGATAATGATGGACTTACATCCAGAAGACATAAGGAACTCTCAATACTCAGTAAGAAAACAGACAACATGATAAAAAAAAATGGACAAAATACTTGAACAGACATTTCCCCATAGAAGATAGGTGGATGGCAAATAAGGACCTGAAAAGATGCTCAACATTACTAGACCTGAGAAAATGCAAATTAAAGCCGCAATGAGACCTCAATATATACTTTAAAATGGGTAAAATGATAAAGAATGACCATGCCAAGTGTTGCTGAGGATGTGGAAAAACTGCAGCTCTCATGCATTTCGCGTGAGAAAGGCAAATGATGCAGCTGTGAAAAAATGGTGTGCGGTTTTTTGAAAGAAAAACAGAATCACCACGGGATTTAGCTGTCCCACACCAGGTTGTGTACCCAAGAGAAAATAAAGCGTATGTGTCTAAAACATCTGCACACAGACATTCACAGTAGGCTTATTTGTAATAACTAAAAACTAGAAACAACTCAAGTTACCATCAACAGGGTGTGTGTGTGTTTGGATGCCCAAACTCTCACACGGCCCCCTCTCACACGCGGCCCAATACCGGACCCCGGATCCAGCCGCTGCCAAGGCTGCAACAGGAGAGCGCCCGGGGCCAATCGGCCCCCATCATTTGAAGTGGACACACCCAGACTGCCTGCAATAAAAGGAGGGGCGGCCAAGCCAATGCTCATGCGCAAGGCGCTAGCAGTGGAGGGGCTTCCATTACTGTGATTCCCACTGTTGTCATAGTAACCACGTCCTCAGGGTTGACAAACAGGAGCCCTCCTTAGCATTGCTTGGCTGTTGAGGCTCCGAATTTCCAGCCTGAAATCACCACGGAGTACACAGGACTGTCTAAGGATGCCAGGAGTCCTGATAAAGGGCGGACCAGGAGGCTGAAAGCACAGGAGGAGTTCGAGGGAAGCAGTGTCGCATCCAAGCCTCAAGCCTGCCCGGACGCTGAGAATGAGACTCTCCTCTGCTCCTGAGTGGACTGACCCACTGAAACTTTTGAACGGCCACTAGATCCCAGGTGTTCTTTGATGTTCCCTGGCATTCATGCAAACGTTACCTGTGCAACGCTTCCACAGTGTACATGCCTGGGCAGAATCCCTGTGGTTACTAATTGTGAACCCAAATATCTGAGACAGGGCTCAGTCAATTTAAAAAGTTTATTTTGCCAAGTTACAGCCATGCCTGTCACACAGCCTCAGGGGGGGTCCTGATGATATGTGCCCAAGGTGGGCGGGGCACAGCTTGTTTTTATGCATTTTTGGGAGACATCCTGCATCAGTCAATACTGTAAGATTTACACTGGTTTGATCTGAGTGGGCAAGACAACTTAAGTGAGGGCTTCCAGGTCATAGGGAGATTTAAACATATCTTTTTAATTAATTAATTTTTGAATGGGGTCTCACTGTGTCACCCAGGCTGGAGTGCAGTGGTGTGGTCTTGGCTCACTGCAACCTCTGCCCACTGAGCTCCGGTGATCCTACCTCTTCAGTGTCTCAAGTAGCTAGGACCACAGACGCCTGCCACCATGCCTGGCTAAGTTTTTTGTATTTTTTTTTTCGGTGGAGGCTGGTTTCACCACATTGCCCAGACTGGTCTGGAACTCCTGAGCTCAAGGGATCCACCTTCCTTGGCATCCTAAAGTGCTGGCATTACAGGTGTGAGCAACCACACTTGCCAAATTTAAACATATTATGATTGGTAGTTTGGTTAGAAGAGTTACCAGCAGTAGAAAGAGTGGTGCTGAGTCAAGATGAAGGGTTGTGGAGACCAAGGTTTTATTGTGCAGAAGCCTCAGTTAGCAGGCTTCAGAGGAAATAGATTGTAATGTTTCTCATCAGACTTAATGTTTGTGTTAATGTTAATGCGGGAGGTATATAATGAGGTAGGTCTAATCCCTCTTCCACAATGCCAGAACTAGATTTTCTGATTAACTCTGAAATGTTCTTGGCGGAGAGGAGGAGTTCATTCAGATGGTGGTGGGGGGGGGTCTTATAATTTCATATTTGTGTTACATTTGCCAAGTTTTCGCCAAAACAAAAGTTGCTAAGAGTTAGCATTGTCCATGTAATTGAGACACTTAAGAAACAGTTTTACATCCAGGTATTTTGGCAAAAGATATGGCAAATTTGGTGGGGACAGGTTTGTTTAGAGGGTTACAGGATTGTTTTTAAGCCAAAGGTTTGAGCAAGTTGACAAGGTTTTGAAAACATTAATATTATAACAGAAATTCTATGTGGTGTGCATATTGGCTAATGTTAAAAAAGTATTCAATTTTTCATAAATTGAACATTAAAATAAAAGCACAGCATGGTTTTCTGGAGCGTTGATCTGCTCTTTAACAGAAAATTGTAAAGAGTATAGGAAAGTTTAATGAGACTCTACCCATGGTCAAACATTAAAATTGGGTACATTTGTCTGTAAAGCTATATTGAGAATGGAGTTTGACATTAATAGTACCCTGATGCAAAGGTGAAATTTGGCTCTCTCTCTAGAACAAGATTTTCATGTGATACTAAGTAATGAGGAAAAGTTTCTGTTTGCCTTTGAATAAGCTATAAGAAAATAAGGAAAAGAAAGAAACAGATGTTTAGAAAGCTAAGTTTTCCCTTATTAATGAGTATAGTTTTTTTTTTGCCTTTAAACGTTTTGAGTTATCATTTTGGCTAAATGGATGACTTATGGTAACCTAGAATTCTATTTTATAATATAAAATGATTTAAATCTTTGATATTTGACAAATATATCAAATATTATTTAATCATTTTATAAATTGTCTCTTTTCTTACCTGATTCAACTTTTAGATATAGTTCTCCTAAAGTTCAAAAATGACATATTTAATTTATAATAATATATAAATCATAGAGGAAGCATTGTCAAATAGAAATGGTGTTAGAATTTTGTGGCATATTTGTAAAAATATGTTATTACTATGTTATCCAAAGTTATGGGAAACTTAATGTAATATTTCTTAGTGTACATTATACATAATTATAATTGTTCTGTAAAATTCTTGTATGGAACAGAAGAATAAAAATTTCTATTTAATTTGGGCTTATTAATAGTGGCTATCCTAAAACTTTTTGCTGTCCACAATTGTGACTTAGATAGGCTTTTAGTTGACCTCTAACTCTCCCCCATGGAACTTTGGCTGCCAGAGATTTTAGGGACCAAAAGGGACATTGGAGTGGCTGGCCACTCCTTGGGTGGGTAGTGGTCTAGTGGGGGGCTGGGGTTGTTTTCACGTTGCAGGAGGCTCTTGGGTCTTCTGGCAGGAATCTTTGAATGCGGCTTGGACCCAGCACAGGCCTCTGGTTCTCCTAGGCGGCATTGATTTTCCTTATCTTCCATGGATGTCCACGGTGACCCTCACCATCACTCCTGGACATTGCTCTTCAGGCTTCAATCACCCCAGACGGCCTCTGAGACACTCTCTCATCTTCATTGCTCTTGTGGGTTATCATATCCACTTCAAAGACCCGGTACAAGATTGGCCTTGTTTTGTCGTGGTTCCTGCCATTCCCAAAAAAGTTGTGCTGAGAAGCAGGAGCGTCTGGGAGGCCCAGGATAAAGGGAGGCAATGAGTCAAGGGCCCGGCTATCTGTCAGTGACACCCGCCTAAGGGGTATCAGGATGATTCCATCACCCAGAGACCCCTCATCAACTACACAGACTGTATCCCATCCCCATGGACCCATTTCCTGCACACAGCCTCTTTCGGCGACGGAATCCGAAGAGCGGTTTTCATCAGCGCCCACCTCACATTCTTGAAACTCCTCTCCTTTAGCAGGACCGGCCCGGAGATGGCCGGAGGAGGCCCTATGGTCCAGACTTTTAGGGTCCCGCAGTGGTTGTGGCAGGCAGCCTTTTCCCCGAGACCAGGCTAGCTCGGCCTGTCCCATTTTCCGCTGCTTAGGCAGGCTGACAGCCCAGACAGTTCAGCTCCCGAGGCTGCCTCGCAAATGCGCATGCACCAGTCCTGGGCCCCATGGCCTGTGGTGAGGGAAGGCTCCTGTCACAGTGACTGCCCTGCTGCCTGGCAGCAAGTATCCGTGGCTTGGCGGAGGAGACGTTTGTGCACGTGCGTCCGCATTGGACTCCGCCTGTCTTCTTTGAAGGATCCACGTGATAGTCCCACAATCTAGCAGATGGCAGTGGCGAGTCAGCCTGAAGAAATCTCAAGAGGAAGCGGGCGGCGTGGCTCAAGCCTGTAACCCAGCATTTTGGGAGGTCAAGACTGCGGATCATGAGGTCAAGAGATCGAGACCATTATGGCTAACACGGTGAAACCCCGTCTCTACTAAAAAACAAAAAAACTAGCCGGGCGAGGTGGCGGGCGCTGTAGTCCCAGCTACTCGGGAGGCTGAGGCAGGAGAATGGCGTAAACCCGGGAGGTGGAGCTTGCAGTGAGCTGAGATCAGGCCACTGCGCTCCAGCCTGGGCCGGACAGAGCGAGACTCCGTCTCAAAAAAAAAAAAAAAAAAAAAAAAAAAAAAAAAAAAAAAGAAATCTCAAGTGGAGCTTCAGAAATAACAGCGAAATCCCTGAGGATCCTAAAGGACCTGCGGGAGGCGTCAGACCTGCCTAGACCGTGTGGGGGGAGTCTCCTTGAGGGTTTCCCCCTGTCATTTCTAGGTATAGCCCACCTGTTTTCTGGGGCTGCTCTCCTGGATGGCTTCGTGGCAGAGCAGTACCCGCCAGTCTCAGAAGCTGCTGGGCTGTGTGTTGCTATGGCAATGTTGCAAGTGATGTATGTTTCAGTGTGTATGTGGCCGTGTGTGTGTGTGTGTGTGTGTGGTGTCTGTGTGGTGTAAGTGATGTCTCCTGGAGCATTGAGGGTCCCCTACTCTGCAGCTTTCGTTTCTACTCGCCCCACCTTCTGGATCGCCTGTCTCTGTGGCTCTGCTTGGCTGCGTCGCGTCGTGTCCTTTGTTTTTCTGTGGTTCCTGAAATCGCCATAACTGGGGGACTGCTTAAAAACCCTGAGACCAAAATCACCTTCCCCGTTATTTTTTTTTTTTTTAACATTATAGGATTTCTATTAACAATTTCTATCTTTATGACTTTCTTCTACTTTGAGGTTTTCAAATAACATCTTGAGATAACTGCAGATAAGTGAGTTCAGGCTTTTTTCTTTATCAGGCATTTGTAGTGTAAGTCACTTCAAAAACGTCTGATCATATTACACATATTGGTATAATATATTTTTTATGTCATTAAATTTAAAAACTTTTATTTCCAGTGTACCTCTTTGACATATATTTTATTTTATAAAGTTTTCTTATTCCCAACCTGAAATATTTATTCTGGTATCTATTTGTTTAATTTTTAACTTAATTCTACATGACAGAACACATTATCTTTATAAATTCATCCTGGAAGTGTTTGAAACTTGATAGATGACCTACATGAGCTAATTTTGTAAATGTTTTATGTTAAGGGCTCTGTGATGATCCTGTCTTGCGATGTGCTGTGTTTTCATATAAGGGCAAGCTGCAGGCCTGGACTTCTCTAGCTGTTTGCCACCCACTGTCCAACACAGGAGGGCAGCCACTGTCCAGTCCCATTTCCTGGCCAGCCCCACGGCCAAAAGACCACAGGGAGCAGAGCGCATAAATCGTAGGTCACAGATCAATTTTTTAACACTGTCTAACTAATCATTCAATCTTGGTTCCCAGGCCTCTACAGAAACAGAAGCTGCACTCCCAGGTGCTCACACGCTGGTGTTGCTCAGAAGCTGTGAGCAGTGCCCCTGACCAATTAAACCAGGTCTCTGAACAGAGGCCAGGACGCCTACCCCTTCTCACCCGCTTCTGACTCGTGGGGGCGGGGAACCAGGCAGTGTCTTTTCTACTCAGAATGCCACTTTAATTTCCAGGATGAGGGACCTGCAGCCGGTGGATCTGGGGTCCTGAGGCGTAGCCTCACCCGGGAACTGAACCTTTCCCTATTCCTCTGATTTCTCCCGGCTCCAGGCCAAGGAAATGTGCAGATTACTTAAATCATGCCATGGGGACCTAAGACAAGAGAGAATCCCCTCACCAGGGCAGAGCCAGGGTTGTGGGCCTGTTCACTCTGATGGAAGTTTCTTTTGCTGTGCAGAAGCTCTTGAGTTTATTAGATCCCATTGTGCAATTTTGGCTTTAGCTGCTGTTGCCTTGGTGTTTTAGACTGAAGTCTTGCCCATGCCTATGTCCGGACTGGTACTACCTAGGTTTTCTTCTAGGGTTTTGATGGTATGAGGTCTAAGTTTAAGTCTCTAATCCATCTTGAATTAATTTTTGTATAAGGAGTAAGGAAAGGATCCAGTTTCAGCTTTGTACTTATGGCTAGCCAATTTTCCCAGCACCATTGATTAAATAGGGAATCCTTGCCAGCAGCGGAGCACGGGGCGGCCCAGTCAATGCGCATGCGCGAGCAGCGAGCCGGTGCTCGCGTCACAGTGCTTCTCACGGTTGTCAGAGAAACCACGGCCTGAGGCCTGGCAACCAGGAGCCCTCCTGGCAGTGCTTGGGTGGCGGGGCTCCGAGGCTCCAGCCTGACCTCACCACGGGCTCGACAGGATTGTCTCTGGATTGCAGGAGTCGTGGCAAAGAGCTGACCAGGATGTTGAAAGCACAGGCGGAGTCCGGGAGAAGCAGCGCCGCATTCCAGCCTCAGGCCCGCCCGGACGCTGTTCGGGTGAGCCCCAGAAGTCCTGCCCCCGTAATCTTGAGGACGGCTCGGCCTGCAGGCCCGTGGGTAGCTCTCTCAGCGAGGGTCGTTCTGTGGAGAGCCGAGCCCGTAGCCTCACGGCTGCCTGGGGGTGTTTGTTTCTGCGCCACTGCTGTATGACTGACTGTGTGTGTATGTGTTTGTGTGTCTCCCATTTTCGCTTCTCTCTCGGTCTCTCACTCTCTGTGACTTTCTTCCCTCTCTCTGTGGTTGGGTTTGGTGTGTGTGGGTGGTGTGTGTCTGAGGAAAGACCCTGTGTGCCAAAAAGCGATTCCTTGCCTGTTGGCCTGTCTTTGGTGAGCCTCCCCCCGCGTCTGTGCCTGGGTCTGGGTCCCTCTGGTCAACTGTTTTCGCCGCGGTTCCACTTTGGGTTGTGAAGGCCCTACCACGTGAGGAGATGCGTGGCTCCCGGAGCAGTTGAAGTCTCATCCCTATCCCGTGCGGCCTCTTTTCATTGATCAGAAGAACACACTGCAGCCACGGACAAAGGCTGCATGGGAGCTCATTGGTTCTGCAGGAGAGGAGGAGGCCCACATCACAGAAGAGGCTCGTACTTCTCGGGCTCTTCTCTGAGAAAAAGAAGCCACACCATGACACAGGCCGAAAGAGGAAGCGAGGAATGGGAGATGGCCGCAATCCCAGTCACTGGAATGCTGGCCCACTGGAAAGCCACCCGTTTGACACCCCTCCCAAAGCCCGTGGCAGTGCACGGTGCTCTACCCGCCTGGGCTCTGGCCTCTGCTGCGTCCTCCCTCTGGCGTGTATGCCCTGTTTCTCCGGGCTTACATGCTTCTTGTCTGGCTGGATGTCTTCCATATGGACACTTCCCAGTCCGTCAGGGAGACGACACTCCGGAGATCCCTGTCATGATTGTTTCTTCGTGGGAACCTGCTTGGTTTGCAGCCGATTTCACACGGGAGGGGGAGCTCAGGGCGCCTGCGGGGGTCTCAGGACCATTCAGATCCGATTCTGGACGCTCCGGTGAGAAAGCATGGGCTGAGCACATCTATGAGGCAGGGCAGGGTCTCTCGCAACCCCAATCATCCCACAGTCCTCAAGGCCGCTGTCAACTGAATTCACTGACCATCTGAGCCCTCTGCCTCCCTTCCTCATTTGAAAGACAAGTCCTTGTCTTCTGGGACAGGTGCTGTCGCATTTCCTCTGCCCACATAGTCTCATTCCTGAGGATGAGACTCTCCTCTGCTCCTGGGTGGACTGACCCCCTGAAACTTTGGAACGGCCAATAGATCCCAGGTGTTCTTTGATTTTCCCTGGCATCATAGAAAGGTCACCGTGCGACCTTCACAGGGTACTGCCTGAACACCAAGATTCTTTCACCTTCGCCCCTATGCCCTTGGCCAGGCGGAATCCCCCTGGACCTCTTGACACTGTGTGGGAAGGCGGGATCGCTTGCAGGAGCCCAGGCCTTTCTCATCAGGGCAGCCCACTGCTCTTTCAAAGGAGGTGGGAGGCAGAGGCTCACGGTCAGTGAACTTTCAGCTGACACACTCCTTGGCCCATGCGATCATTCTGGGCTGCAGCCAGGCCCTGCCTGCTCAGTAGATGTGCTCAGCCCATCCATTCTCACCCGGAGCGTCCAGAATGGGATCTGACGGGGGGTAGTGAGACACCCCGCAGGCGCCCTGAACCTCCCCCTCCCCGGTGGAGATCGGCTCAAGGGGTCCTGAAGAGGACCCCTGGGGTTTGATCCTGGGACCCGCCCGCGGCCGCCTCTCCACGCGGTCCCCTCCTGGACCCCGCATCAGCCGCTGCCAAGGCTGCAGTAGGAGATCCCTGGCACCCAGCGCCACCGTTGTCTTTTTTTTTTTTTTTTTTTTTTTGATACTTTAAGTTCTAGGGTACATGTGCCATAACTGCAGGTTTGTTCACAGTATACTTGTGCGTGTTGGTGTGCTGCACCCATCAATCGTCAGAACCCATGAACTCGCATTTACATCAGGTATAACCCCAATGCAATCCCTCCCCCTCCCCCTCCCCATGATAGGCCCCGGTGTGTGATGTTCCCCTTCCCGAATCCAAGTGACTCATTGTTCAGTTCCCACCTATAAGGAGAACAGGCGGTGTTTGTTTTCTGTTCTTGTGATAGTTTGCTAGAATGATGGTTTCCGCTGCATCCATATCCCTACAAAGGACACAAACTCATCCTTTTTGATGGCTGCATAGTATTCCATGGTGTATATGTGCCACATTTTCTTATCCAGTCTGTCCTGATGGACTTTGGGTTGATCCAAGTCTTTGCTATTGTGAATATGCTGCAATACTACAATGTGCATGTGTCTTTAAGTCAGCGATTTATGATCTTTGGGTATATACCCAGTAGGGATGGCTGGTCGTGTGGTACATCTAGTTCTAGATCCTTGAGGAATCGCCATACTGTTTTCCATAATGATGCACTAGTTTACAATCCCACCAACAGTGTAAAAGTGTTCCTTTTCTCCACATCCACTCCAGCACTATGGTTTCCTGATTTTTATGATTGCCATTCTAACTGGTGTGAGTGGTATCTCATTGTGTGTTGATTGCATTTCTCTGAGGCCAATGATGATGAGCATTTTTTCATGTGTCTGTTGGCTTAGGAATGTCTCTTTGAGAAAGTCTGTTCGTATGCTTTGCCCACTGTTTGATGGGGTTGTTTGTTTTTTCTTGTAAGTTTGTTTGAGTTCTTGTAGGTTCTGGATATTAGCCTTGTCAGATGAGTAGATTGCAAGAATTTTCTCCCATTCTGTAGGTGCTGTTCACCTGATGGAAGTTTCTTTTGCTGTGCAGAAGCTCTCGAGTTTTATAGATCCCATTTGTCAATTTGGCTTTTGCTGCCGTTGCTTTGGTGTTTTAGACATGAAGTCTGGCCCATGCCTGTCCTGAGGTACTACCTAGTTTTTCTCTAGGGTTTTGATGGTATGAGTCTAACCTTAAGCTCTAATCCATCTTGAATTAATTTTTGTATAAGGAGTAAGGAAAGATCCAGTTTCAGCTTTTTTATGGCTAGCCATTTTCCCAGCACCATTTCTTAATAGGGAATCCTTGGCCAGCAGCGGAGCCATTCTTCTCTCCTCTCGTCCAAGTCATTCTCTGACCACCTTTGATCCGTTGCTGGTGATGGGCTGCGCTCCTTTGCAGGGGGAGATGCGCTCTTATTTTTTGAATTTCCAGCTTTTCTGCCCTGCTTCTTCCCCATCTTTGTGGTTTTATCTGTCTCTGGTCTTTGATGGTGGTGACGAACTGATGGGGTTTTGGTATAGGTGTCCTTCCTGTTTGATAGTTTTCCTTCTGACAGTCAGAAGGACTCTCTGTTGGTCTGTTGGAGATTGCTTGAGGTCCACTCCAGACCCTGTTTGCCTGGGTATCAGCAGCAGAGGTTGCCGAAGATAGAATATTGCTGAACAGCGAGTGTACCTGTCTGATTCTTCCTTTGGAAGTGTCCTCTCAGGGGTGTACTCCACCCTGTGAGGTGTGGGGTGTCAGACTGCCCCTAGTGGGGGATTTCTCCCAGCTAGGCTACTCAGGGGTCAGGGACACACCTGAGCAGGCAGTCTGTCCGTTCTCAGATCTCAACCTCCGCGTTGGGAGATCCGCGGCTCTCCCCAAAGCTGTCAGACAGAGTCGTTCGCGTCTGCACCGGCTCCCGCTACTTCCCCTGTTGGTCTTCAGCTGTGCGCTGTCCCCAGAGGTGGAGACTACAGAGACAGGCAGGCTTCCTTGAGCTGCTGTGAGCTCCACCCAGTTCGAGCTTCCCAGCGGCTTTGTTTACCTACTTAAGCCTCAGCAATGGCGGGCGCCCCTCCCCCAGCCTCGCTGCTGCCTTGCGGATAGATCGCGGCAGACTGCTGTGTTAGCAGTGAGGGAGGCTTCGTGGGCGTGGGACCCTCCCGGCCAGGTGTGGGATATATTCTCCTGGAATGCCTGTATGCTTACAGCGCAGTATTGGGGTGGGAGTTACCCGATTTTCCAGGTGTTGTGTGTCTCAGTTCCCCTGGCTAGGAAAACGGATCCCCTTCCCCCTTGCGCTTCCAGGTGAGGCGATGCCTCGCCCTGCTTCAGCTCTCGCTGGTCAGGCTGCAGCAGCTGACCAGCACCGATTGTCCGGCACTCCCTAGTGAGATGACCCCAGTACCTCAGTTGAAAATGCAGAAATCACCGGTCTTCTGTGTCGCTCGCGCTGGGAGTTGGAGACTGGAGTTGTTCCTATTCGGCCATCTTGCTCCGCCCCCCGACACTTTCTTCATGTTCCTCCTTTTAAGAAAAACTGTGGAAAACAAATTAAGAATAAAGAAAGGCAAGGAGAACAACCTCTCTTGGGCACCCCGTTAGGATTTATGGGGCCTCACTTACAAGTGGTTGTGTAAATGGAAGGGCATGCCAGGTTTTCTAACACTCCAGATTGTTACACATCAGGTACGATCTTATGCACGTTCTAAACTGACAAGCAAATTACATCAAGGAAAATTCAGAGCTCAAAGGTCAACCTGCAACTAGTAAGTTCTCTATTTCTCTCCTTTTTTTCTGCCTGCTTTAAGTCTGCTTTTAGACTATTAATAGTACACACACACACACACACACACACACACACACACAGAGAGAGAGAGCTAAGACCACTTCCTGTATACAGTCCTAAGTCACCCCTAACTTTTTAACTCTCATCTGCCATTACACTTGCTAAGGTCAAATCCTCTCACAATACAAAGTAATCTCTAGTACCCCCCAAAATAAAATGGTAAGATAATGGGATACCTGAAAACAGAGATTTAGATGTAAGAAGAATCTGCCCATGGCTCTTGAAACTCCACAAAGAAAAGAGAGCATTTCAAAAAGGGGTGAGTGGCATCTTGAGGGGTTCAAGTGATTAGAAGCCTGCTATAGATATTTGTCTTGGTACCAAATATTGAAAAGGAGAAGGAGGAATAGGGGAAAGAAAAGTAAGACAAGAAGCAAACACAGAAACCAAGTGCAGGGTTTTTTCTTTCTTTTTGCAGCTGTGAGGAATTTTAGACAATTCAGAGGCTGGTAGAGTTGGTCGAATCAGTTGGGAGAAAGACTGGAATAATAACAACTGAAAGCCAACAATATGATCACAGAATGCTCTAATGAAAAGAGGAAATTAAGACCAGCTGGTTTTCAGTTGCACCCTTTAGTCATTAAGGAGAATTTACAAAACAAATGAAACCCAACTCAGCTACTTACCTAGGAATGGGGCCCTGGCTGAAGACTGCTCTCTGCCATTTTAGAAGCAAGAAGAAACTCAAACTCACCTTTTCTATTGGAGGTGAGCTGAAACTCCAGAAAGGAGTTACCTGCCTTTTATCAGTATGGAAGCAGGACAATTTGCCTTCACTGTCGGAAGCAAGCGAAACTCCATAAAAGAAGTTGTACAGGAAAATAAACTTTAGATGCCAACGAAATTTGGGGATATTAGGGATTCTCATGAGGGAGGGGACCCCCAGGTCTCAGCAAATTGTCTCATTGGTTTGAGCCATAAGGATAGATGAAGTTGGTATCAAGCACTGACAGGAGATATGTCAAAGATCAGGGGCACCTCCACTCAGAATCCCTGTGGTTACTAATTGTGAACCCAAAATATCTGAGACAGGGTTCAGTCAATTTAAAAAGTTTATTTTGCCAAGGTTACAGCCATGCCTGTCACACAGCCTCAGGGGGGTCCTGATGATATGTGCCCGAGGTGGTCGGGGCACAGCTTGTTTTTATGCATTTTTGGGAGACATCCTGCATCAGTCAATACGTGTAAGATTTACACTGGTTTGATCTGAGTGGGCAAGACAACTTAAGTGAGGGCTTCCAGGTCATAGGGAGATTTAAACATATTCTTTTTAATTAATTAATTTTTGATATGGGGTCTCACTGTGTCACCCAGGCTGGAGTGCAGTGGTGTGGTCTTGGCTCACTGCAACCTCTGCCCACTGAGCTCCGGTGATCCTACCTCTTCAGTGTCTCAAGTAGCTAGGACCACAGACGCCTGCCACCATGCCTGGCTAAGTTTTTTGTATTTTTTTTTTCGGTGGAGGCTGGGTTTCACCACATTGCCCAGACTGGTCTGGAACTCCTGAGCTCAAGGGATCCACCTTCCTTGGCATCCTAAAGTGCTGGCATTACAGGTGTGAGCAACCACACTTGCCAGATTTAAACATATTATGATTGGTAGTTGGTTAGAAGAGTTACCAGCAGTAGAAAGGAGTGGCTGAGTCAAGATGAAGGGTTGTGGAGACCAAGGTTTTATTGTGCAGAAGCCTCAGGTAGCAGGCTTCAGAGGAAATAGATTGTAATGTTTCTCATCAGACTTAATGTTTGTGTTAATGTTAATGCTGGAGGTATATAATGAGGTAGGTCTAATCCCCTCTTCCACAATGCCAGAACTAGATTTTCTGATTAACTCTGAAATGTTCTTGGCCGAGAGGAGGAGTTCATTCAGATGGTGGGGGGGGGGGTCTTATAATTTCATATTTGGTTTACATTTGCCAAGTTTTTCGCCAAAACTAAAAGTTGCTAAGAGTTAGCATTGTTCCATGTAATTGAGACTACTTAAGAAACAGTTTTACATCCAAGGTATTTTGGCAAAAGATAATATGGCAAATTTGGTGGGGACAGGTTTGTTTAGAGGGTTACAGGATTGTTTTAAGCCAAAGGTTTGAGCAAGTTGTACAAGGTTTGTAAAACATTTAATACTATAACAGAAATTCTATGTGTGTGCATATTGGCTAATGTTAAAAAAGTATTCAAATTTTTCATAAATTGAACATTAAAATAAAAGCACAGCATGGTTTTCTTGGAGCGTTGATCTGCTCTTTAACAGAAAATTGTAAAGAGTTATAGGAAAGTTTAATGAGACTCTTACCTCATGGTCAAACATTAAAATTGGGTACATTTGTCTGTAAAGCTATATTGAGAATTGAGTTTGACATTAATAGTACCCTGATGCAAAGGTGAAATTTGGCTCTCTCGTGATACTAAGTAATGAGGAAAAGTTTCTGTTTGCCTTTTGAATAAGCTATAAGAAAAATAAGGAAAAGAAAAGAAACAGATTGTTTAGAAAGCTAAGTTTTCCCTCTATTAATGAGTATAGGTTTTTGCCTTTAAAACGTTTTGAGTTATCATTTTGGCTAAATGGATGACTTATGGTAACCTAGAATTCTATTTTATAATATAAAATGATTTAAATCTTTGATATTTGACAAATATATCAAATATTATTTAATCATATTATAAATTGTCTCTTTTTCTTACCTGATTCAACTTTTAGATATTAGTTCTCCTAAAGTTCAAAAATGACATATTTAATTTATATAATATATAAATCATAGAGGAAGCATTGTCAAATATGAAATGGTGTTAGAATTTTTGTGCTATATTTGTAAAAATATGTTATTACTATGTATTCCAAAGTTATGGGAAACTTAATGTAATATTTCTTAGTGTACATTATACATAATTATAATTGTTCTGTAAAATTCTTGTATGGAACAGAAGTAATAAAAATTTCTATTTAATTTTGGCTTATTAATAGTGGCTATCCTAAAACTTTTTGCTGTCCACAATTGTGACTTAGTAATTATGCTTTTAGTTGACTCCTAACTCTCCCCATGGAACTTTGGCTGCCAGAGATTTTAGGGACCAAAAGGGACATTGGAGTGGCTGGCTGCACTCCTGGTTGTGGGTAGTGGTCTAGTGGGGGCTGGGGTTGTTTTCACGTTGCAGGAGGCTCTTGGGTCTTCTGGCAGGAATCTTTGAATGCGGCTTGGACTCCAGCACAGGCCCTCTGGTTCTCCTAGGCGGGCATTGATTTTCCTTATCTTCCATGGATGGTCCACGGTGACCCTCACCATCACTCCTGGACATGCTCTTCAGGCTTGCAATCACCCCAGACGGCCTCTGAGACACTCTCTCATCTTCATTTGCTCTTGTGGGTTATCATATCCACTTCAAAGACCCGGTACCAGATTGGCCTTGTTTTTGTCGTGGTTCCTGCCATTCCCAAAAAAGTTGTGCTGAGAAGCAGGAGCGTCTGGGGGGCCCAGGATAAAGGGAGGCAATGAGCTCAAGGGCCCGGCTATCTGTCAGTGACACCCGCCTAAGGGGTATCAGGGATGATTCCATCACCCAGAGACCCCTCATCAACCCACCAGACTGTATTCCCATCCCCATGGGACCCATTTCCTGCACACAGCCTCTTTCGGCGACGGAATCCGAAGAGCGGTTTTCAGCGCCCACCTCACATTCTTGAAACTCCTCTCCCTTTAGCAGGACCGGCCACGGAGATGGCCGGAGGAGGCCCTATGGTCAAGACTTTTAGGGTCCCGCAGTGGTTGTGGCAGGCAGCCTTTTCCCCGAGACCAGGCTAGCTCGGCCTGTCCCATTTTCCGCTGCTTAGGCAGGCTGACAGCCCAGACAGTTCAGCTCCAGAGGCTGCCTCGCAAATGCGCATGCACCAGTCTCTGGGCCCCATGTGCCTGTGGTGAGGGAAGGCTCCTGTCACAGTGACTGTCCCTGCTGCCTGGCAGCAAGTATCCGTGGCTTGGCGGAGGAGACGTTTGTGCACGTGCGTCCGCATTGGACTCTCGCCTGTCTTCTTTGAAGGATCCACGTGATAGTCCCACAATCTAGCAGATGGCAGTGGCGAGTCAGCCTGAAGAAATCTCAAGAGGAAGCCGGGCGCGGTGGCTCAAGCCTGTAATCCCAGCACTTTGGGAGGTCGAGACTGGCGGATCATGAAGGTCAAGAGATCGAGACCATCATGGCTAACACGGTGAAACCCCGTCTCTACTAAAAAATACAAAAAAAACTAGCCGGGCGAGGTGGTGGGCGTCTGTAGTCCCAGCTACTCGGGAGGCTGAGGCAGGAGAATGGCGTAAACCCGGGAGGTGGAGCTTGCAGTGAGCTGAGATCAGGCCACTGCGCTCCAGCCTGGGCCGCGACAGAGCGAGACTCCGTCTCAAAAAAAAAAAAAAAAAAAAAAAAAAAAAAAAAAAAGAAATCTCAAGTGGAGCTTCAGAAATAACAGCGCGAAATCCCTGAGGATTCTAAAGGACCTGCGGGAGGCGTCAGACCTGCCTAGACCGTGTGGGGGTGAGTCTCCTTGAGGGTTTCCCCCTGTCATTTCTAGGTATAGCCCACCTGTTTTCTGGGGCTGCTCTCCCTGGTAGGGCTTCGTGGCAGAGCAGTACCGCGCAGTCTCAGAAGCTGCTGGGCTGTGTGTTGCTATGGAAATGTTGCAAGTGATGTATGTTTCAGTGTGTATGTGGCCGTGTGTGTGTGTGTGTTTGTGTGTCTGTGTGTGTGTAAGTGATGTCTCCTGGAAGCAATGAGGGTCTCCTACTGCATCGCTTTCGTTTTCTACTCGCCCCACCTTCTGGATCGCCTGTCTCTGTGGCTCTGCTTGGGCTGCGTCGCGTCGTGTCCTTTGTTTTTCTGTGGTTCCTGAAATCGCCATAACTGGGGGACTGCTTAAAACCCTGAGACCAAAATCACCTTCCCCGGTTATTTTTTTTTTTTTTAACAGTTATAGGATTTTCTATTAATCAATTTCTTATCTTTATGACTTTCTTCTTACTTTGAGGTTTTCAAATTAACATCTTGAGATAACTGCAGATAAGTGAGTTTCAGGCTTTTTTCTTTATCAGGCATTTGTAGTGTAAGTCTACTTCAAAAACGTCTGACTTCATATTACACATATTGATATAATATATTTTTATTGTCATTAAATTTAAAATACTTTTATTTCCAGTGTACCTCTTTGACATATATTTTATTTTATAAAGTTTTCTTAATTCCCAACCTTGAAATATTTTTATTCTGGTTATCTATTTGTTTTAATTTTTAACTTAATTCTACATGATCAGAACACATTATCTTTATAAATTCAATCCTTGGCAGTGTTTGAAACTTGATAGATGACCCTACATGAGCTTAATTTTGTAAATGTTTTATGTTAAGGGCTCTGTGATGATCCTGTCTTGCGATGTGCTTGTTTTCATATAAGGGCAAGCTGCAGGCCTGGACTTCTCTAGCTGTTTGCCACCCACTGTCCAACACAGGAGGGCAGGCCACTGTCCAGTCCCATTTCCTGGCCAGCCCTCACTGCCAAAAGACCATAGGGAGCAGAGGCCATAAATCGTAGGTCACAGATCAATTTTTTTAACACTGTCTTAACTAATCCATTCAATCTTGGTTCCCAGGCCTCTATCAGAAACAGAAGCTGCAACTCCCAGGTGCTCACACCGCCTGGTGTTGCTCAGAAGCTGTGAGCAGTGCCCCTGACCAATTAAACCAGGTCTCTGGAACAGAGGCCAGGGCCCTACACCCTTCTCACCCGCTTCTGACTCTGTGGGCGGGGGAAGACCAGGCAGTGTCTTTTCTACTCAGAATGCCACTTTAATTTCCAAGGATGAGGGACCTGCAGCCGGTGGATCTGGGGTCCTGAGGCTGCAGCCTCACCCGGGAACTGAACCTTTCCCTATTCCTCTGATTTCTCCCTGCTCCTGGCCAAGGAAATGTGCAGATTACTTAAATCATGCCATGGGGACCTAAGACAAGAGAGAATTCCCCTCACCAGGGCAGAGCCAGGGTTTGTGGGCCTGTTCACTCTGATGGAAGTTTCTTTTGCTGTGCAGAAGCTCTTGAGTTTAATTAGATCCCATTTGTCAATTTTGGCTTTTGCTGCCGTTGCCTATGGTGTTTTAGACATGAAGTCCTTGCCCATGCCTATGTCCTGACTGGTACTACCTAGGTTTTCTTCTAGGGTTTTGATGGTATGAGGTCTAACTTTAAGTCTCTAATCCATCTTGAATTATTTTTGTATAAGGAGTAAGGAAAGGATCCAGTTTCAGCTTTGTACTTATGGCTAGCCAATTTTCCCAGCACCATTTCTTAAATAGGGAATCCTGGCCAGCAGCGGGGCGCGGGGCTGCCCAACCAATGCGCATGCGCGAGTGGCGAGCGAGTGCTCGCCTCACAGTGGTTCCCACGCTTGTCAGAGAAACCACCGCCTGAGGCCTGGCAAACAGGAGCCCTCCATGGCAGTGCTTGGGTGGCGGGGCTCCGAGGCTCCAGCCTGACCTCTCCACGGGCTCGACAGGATTGTCTCTGGATTGCAGGAGTCGTGGCAAAGAGCTGACCAGGATGTTGAAAGCACAGGCAGAGTCCGGGAGAAGCAGCGCGGCATCCCAGCCTCAGGCCCGCCCGGACGCTGTTTGGGTGAGTCTCCCCAGAAGTCGTGTCCCCGTAATCTCGAGGAGGGGTCGGACTGCAGGCCCGTGGGTAGCTCTCTCAAGCGAGGGTCGTTCTGGTGCAGAGCCGAGCCCGTAGCCTCAGCGGCTGCCTGGGGGTGTTTGTTTCTGCCCCACTGCTGTATGAGTGTCTGTGTGTGTATGTGTTTGTGTGTCTCCCATTTTCGCTTCTCTCTCTGTCTCTCACTCTCTGTGACTTTCTTCCCCTCTCTCTGTTGGTTGGGGTGTGTGTGTGTGTGTGTGTGTGTGTGTGTGTGTCTGGAGGAAAGTACCCTGTGTGCCAAAAAGCGATTCCTTGCCTGTCGGCCTGTCTTTGGTGAGCCTCCCCCCGCGTCTGTGCCTGGGTCATGGGTCCACTTGTCAACTGTTTTCGCCGCGGTTCCACTTTGGGTTTGTGAAGGCCTCAACGACGTGAGGAGATGCGTGGCTCCCAGAGCAGTTGAGGTCTCATCCCTATCCCGTGCGGCCTCTTTTCATTGATCAAGAAGAACACACTGCAGCCACGGACAAAAGCCGCATGGGAGCTCATTGTTCTGCAGGAGAGGCGGAGGCCCACATCACAGAAGAGGCTCGTATCTTCTCAGGGCTCTTCTCTGAGAAAAAGAAGCCACACCATGACACAGGCGGAAAGAGGAAGCCAGGAATGGGAGATGGCCGCAATCCCAGTCACTGGAATGCTGGCCTCACTGGACAAGCCACCCGTTTGGCACCCCTCCCCAAAGCCCGTGGCAGTGGCACGGTGCTCTACCCCGCCTGGGCTCTGGCCTCTGCTGCGTCCTCCCTCTGGCTGTGTATGCCCTGTTTCTCCGGGGCTTACATGCTTCTTGCTCTGGCTGGATGTCTTCCATATGGATCACTTCCCAGTCCGTCCGGGACACACTTCCTGGAGATCCCTGTCATGATTGTTTCTCTCTGCGAACCTGCTTGGGTTTGCGCCGATTTCCACCGGGGGAGGGGGAGCTTCAGGGCGCCTGCTGGGGTCTCAGGACTCCACTTCAGATCCGATTCTGGACCCTCCAGGTGAGAAAGCATGGGCTGAGCACATCTAGTGAGGCAGGCAGGGTCTCTCTGCAATCCACAATCATCCCACAGTCCTCAAGGCCTGCTGTCAACTGAAAGTTCACTGACGCATCTGAGCCCTCTGCCTCCCTCCTCATTTGAAAGACAAGTCCTTGTCTTCTGGGACAGGTGCTGTCGCATTTCCTCTGCCCACGTAGTCTCATTCCTGAGGAGGAGACTCTCCTCTGCTCCTGGGTGGACTGACCCCCTGAAACTTTGGACTGGCCACTAGATCCCAGGTGTTCTTTGATTTTCCCTGACATTCATAGAAAGGTCACCTGTGCAACGCTTCCACAGGGTACATGCCTGAACACCATAGATTCTTTCACCTTCGCCCCGTATGCCCTTGGCCAGCCCGGAATCGCCCCTGGACCTCTTGACACGTGTGCTGGAAGGCGGGATCAGCTTGCAGGAGCCCCAGGCCCTTTCTCATCAGGGCAGCCCTCTGCTCTTTCAAAGGAGCGTGGGAGGCAGAGGGCTCACGGGTCAGTGAACTTTCAGCTGACACCACTCCTTGGGGCCCATGCGATCATTCTGGGCTGCAGCCAGGCCCTGCCTGCATCAGTAGATGTGCTCAGCCCACCCATTCTCACCGGGATGCGTCCAGAATGGGATCTGACGGGGGGTCGTGAGACGACCCCAGCAGGCGCCCTGAAGCTCCCCCTCCCCCGGTGGAGATCGGCTCAAGGGGGTCCTGAAGATGGGACCCATGGGGGTTTGATCCTGGGACCCCGCCCGCGGCCGCCTCTGCCACGCGGTCCCCTCCTGGACCCCGCATGCAGCCGCTGCCAAGGCTGCAGTAGGAGACTCCCTGGCACCCAGCGGCCACCGTTGTCTTTTTTTTTTTTTTTTTTTTAATGATACTTTAAGTTCTAGGGTACATGTGCAGAACATGCAGGTTTGTCACATATGTATACTTGTGCCGTGTTGGTGTGCTGCACCCATCAACTCGTCAGCACCCATGAACTCGTCATTTACATGAGGTATAACGCCCAATGCAATCCCTCCCCCTCCCCCCTCCCCATGATAGGCCCCGGTGTGTGATGTTCCCCTTCCCGAATCCAAGTGACCTCATTGTTCAGTTCCCACCTATAAGCGAGAACATGCGGTGTTTGGTTTTCTGTTCTTGTGATAGTTTGCTAAGAATGATGGTTTCCTGCTGCATCCATATCCGTACAAAGGACACAAACTCATCCTTTTTGATGGCTGCATAGTATTCCATGGTGTATATGTGCCACATTTTCTTCATCCAGTCTGTCCCTGATGGACATTTGGGTTGATTCCAAGTCTTTGCTATTGTGAATAGTGCTGCAATAAACATACATGTGCATGTGTCTTTAGAGCAGCATGATTTATGATCCTTTGGGTATATACCCAGGAATGGGATGGCTGGGTCGTGTGGTACATCTAGTTCTAGATCCTTGAGGAATCGCCATACTGTTTTCCATAATGATTGCACTAGTTTACAATCCCACCAACAGTGGAAAAGTGTTCCTATTTCTCCACATCCACTCCAGCACCTATTGTTTCCTGACTTTTTAATGATTGCCACTCTAACTGGTGTGAGATGGTATCTCATTGTGGTTTTGATTTGCATTTCTCTGATGGCCAATGATGATGAGCATTTTTTCATGTGTCTGTTGGCTGTAGGAATGTCTTCTTTTGAGAAATGTCTGTTCGTGTCCTTTGCCCACTGTTTGATGGGGTTGTTTGTTTTTTTCTTGTAAGTTTGTTTGAGTTCTTTGTAGGTTCTGGACATTAGCCCTTTGTCAGATGAGTAGATTGCAAAAATGTTCTCCCATTCTGTAGGTTGCCTGTTCACTCTGATGGAAGTTTCTTTTGCTGTGCAGAAGCTCTTGAGTTTAATTAGATCCATTTGTGAATTTTGGCTTTTGCTGCCGTTGCTTTTGGTGTTTTAGACATGAAGTCCTTGCCCATGCCTATGTCCTGACTGGTACTACCTAGGTTTTCTTCTAGGGTTTTGATGGTATGAGGTCTAACCTTGAAGTCTCTAATCCATCTGGAATTAATTTTTGTATAAGGAGTAAGGAAAGGATCCAGTTTCAGCTTTCTCCTTATGGCTAGCCAATTTTCCCAGCACCATTTCTTAAATAGGGAATCCTGGCCAGCAGCGGAGCGCGGGGCGGCCCAGCTAATGCGCATGCGCGAGTGGCAAGCCGGTGTTCGCCTCACAGCGGTTCCCACGGTTGTCTTAGAAACCACGCCCTGAGGCCTGGCAAACAGGAGCCCTCCGTGGCAGTGCTTGGGTGGCGGGGCTCCGAGGCTCCAGCCTGACCTCTCCACGGGCTCCACAGGACTGTCTCCGGATGCCAGGAGTCCTGGCAAAGGGCTGACCAGGATGTTGAAAGCACAGGCGGAGTCCAGGGGAAGCAGCGCGGCATCCCAGCCTCAGGCCCCCAGGGACGCTGACAATGAGACTCTCCTCTGCTCCTGAGTGGACTGACCCCCTGAAACTTTGGAACGGCCACTAGATCCCAGGTGTTCTTTGATGTTCCCTGGCGTTCATGCAAAGGTTACCTGTGCAACGCTTCCACAGGGTACATGCCTGGACTCCATAGATGCTTTCGCCATCGCCCCATATGCCCTCTCTCGGTGACACACGTTCACACCATCGGCTCTAGGGTGTGCCACTGCCATGTGTGGTCACATTGGCGCCAGCTCGGAATCGCCCCTGGACCTCTTGACACGTGTGCTGGAAAGCGGGATCAGCTTGCAGGAGCCCCAGGCCCTTTCTCATCAGGGCAGGCCACTGCTCCTTCAAAGGAGGGAGGCAGAGGGCTCACGGGTCAGTGAACTTTCAGCTGACACCGCTCCTTGGGGCTCATGCGATCATTCTGGGCTGCAGCGAGGCCCTGCCTGCCTCAGTGGATGTGCTCAGCCCATCCATTCTCACCCGAAGGGGTCCAGAATCGGAACTGAAGGGGGGTCGTGAGATGACCCCAGCAGGCGCCCTGAAGCTCCCCCTCCCCTGGTGGAAATCGGCTCCGGGAGGTCCTGAGGACGGGACTCCTGGGGCTTTGATCCTGGGACGCCGCCCGCGGCCGCCTCTCCCACGCGGCCACCTCCTGGACCCCGGATGCAGCCGCTGCTAAGGCTGCAGCAGGAGATCCCCTGGCGCCCAGCGGCCACCGTTGTCCTTTAAAGGGGACGCAGCCTGACTGCCAGCAATGGATCGCGGGGCGGCCCAGCCAATGCGCATGCGCGAGCGGCGAGTGGGTGCTTGCGTCACAGTGTTTCTCACGGTTGTCAGAGAAACCACGGCCTGAGGCCTGGCAAACAGGAGCCCTCCATGGCAGTGCTTGGGTGGCGGGGCTCCGAGGCTCCAGCCTGACCTCTCCACGGGCTCGACAGGATTGTTTCTGGATTCCAGGAGTCGTGGCAAAGAGCTGACCAGGATGTTGAAAGCACAGGCGGAGTCCGGGAGAGGCTGCGCCGCATCCCAGCCTCAGGCCCGCCCGGACGCTGTTCGGGTGAGTCTCCCCAGAAGTCGTGCCCCCGTAATCTCGAGGACGGGTCGGCCTGCAGGCCCGTGGGTAGCTCTCTGAACCGAGGGTCGTTCTGCTCCAGAGCCGAACCCGTAGCCTCAGCGGCTGCCTGGGGGTGTTTGTTTCTGCGCCACTGCTGTATGACTGTCTGTGTGTGTATGTGTTTGTGTGTCTCCCATTTTCGCTTCTCTCTCTGTCTCTCTCTCTCTGTGACTTTCTTCCCCTCTCTCTATCGGTTGTTTGTGTGTGTGTGTGTGTGTGTGTGTGTGTGTGTGTGTCTGTCTGTCTGGAGGAAAGTACCCTCTGTGCCAAAAAGCGATTCCTTGCCTGTCGGCCTGGCTTTGGTGAGCCTCCCTCCGCGTCTGTGCCTGTGTCATGTGTGCGCTTGTCAACTGTTTTCGCCGCGGTTCCACTTTGGGTTTGTGAAGGCCTCGACCACGTGAGGAGATGCGTGGCTCCCGGAAGAGTTGAAGTGTCACCCCTATCCCGTGCGGCCTCTTTTCATTGATCAAGACGAACACACTGCAGCCACGGACAAAAGCCGCACGGGAGCTCATTGTTCTGCAGGAGAGGAGGAGGCCCACATCACAGAAGAGGCTCGTATCTTCTCAGGGCTCTTCTCTGAGAAAAGAAGCCACACCGTAACACAGGCGGAAAGAGGAAGCCAGGAATGGGAGATGGCCACAATACCAGTCACTGGAATGCTGGCCTCACTGGACAAGCCACCCGTTTGGCAACCCTCCCCTAAGCCCGTGGCAGTGGCACGGTGCTCTACCCCGCCTGGGCTCTGGCCTCTGCTGCGTCCTCCCTGTGGCTGTGTATGCCCTGTTTCTGCGGGGCTTACATGCTTCTTGCTCTGGCTGGATGTCTTCCATAAGGATCACTTCCCAGTCCGTCAGGGAGACACTTCCTGGAGATCCCTGTCATGATTGTTTCTCTCTGCAAACCTGCTTGGGTTTGAGCCGATTTCCACCGGGGGAGGGGGAGCTTCAGGGCGCCTGCTGGGGTCTCAGGACTCCACTTCAGATCCGATTCTGGACCCTCCGGGTGAGAAAGCATGGGCTGAGCACATCTAGTGAGGCAGGGAGGGTCTCTCTGCAACCCACAATCATCCCACAGTCCTCAAGGCCTGCTGTCGACTGAAAGTTCACTGACGCATCTGAGCCCTCTGCCTCCCTCCTCATTTGAAAGACAAGTCCTTGTCTTCTGGGACAGGTGCTGTCGCATTTCCTCTGCACACGTAGTCTCATTCCTGAGGAGGAGACTCTCCTCTGCTCCTGGGTGGACTGACCCCCTGAAACTTTGGACCGGCCACTAGATCCCAGGTGTTCTTTGATTTTCCCTGGCATTCCTAGAAAGGTCACCCATGCAATGCTTCCACAGGGTACATGCCTGAACACCATAGATTCTTTCACCTTCGCCCCATATGCCCTTGGCCAGCCGGGAATCGCCCCTGGACCTCTTGACACGTGTGCTGGAAAGCGGGATCAGCTTGCAGGAGCCCCAGGCCCTTTATCCTCAGGGCAGTCCACAGCTCTTTCAAAGGAGGGAGGCAGAGGGCTCACGGGTCAGTGAACTAGCAGCTGACACCACTCCTTGGGGCCCATGCGATCATTCTGGGCTGCAGCCAGGCCCTGCTTGCCTCAGGAGATGTGCTCAGCCCATCCATTCTCACCCGGAGGCGTCCAGAATGGGATCTGACGGGGGGTCGTGAGATGACCGCAGCAGGCGCCCTGAAGCTCCTCCTTCCCCGGTAAAGATCGGCTCAAGGATGTCCTGAAGACCGGACTCCTGGGGGTTTGATCCTGGGACGCCGCCCACGGCCGCCTCTCCCACGCGGTCCCCTCCTGGACCCTGCATGCAGCCGCTGCCAAGGCTGCAGTAGGAGAGTCCCTGGCACCCAGCGGCCACCGTTGTCTTTTTTTTTTTTTTTAATTATACTTTAAGTTCTGGGGTACATGTGCGTAACATGCAGGTTTGTTACATATGTATACTTGTGTCGTGTTGGTGTGCTGCAACCATCAACTCGTCAGCACCCATGAACTCGTCATTTATATCAGGTATAACTCCCAATGCAATCCCTCTCCCTTACCCCCTCCCCATTATAGGCCCCGGAGTGTGATGTTCCCCTTCCCGAGTCCAAGTGATCTCATTGTTCAGTTCCCACCTATGAGTGAGAACATGCTGTGTTTGGTTTTCTGTTCTTGTGACAGTTTGCTAAGAATGATGGTTTCCAGCTGCATCCATTTCCCTACAAAGGATGCAAACTCATAGTTTTTTATGGCTGCATAGTATTCCATGGTGTATATGTGCCACATTTTCTTAATCCAGTCTGTCACTGATGGACATTGGGTTGATTCCAAGTCTTTGCTATTGTGAATAGTGCTGCAATAAACATACGTGTGCATGTGTCTTTAGAGCAGCATGATTTATGATCCTTTGGGTATATACCCAGTAGTGGGATGGCTGGGTCATATAGTACATCTAGTTCTAGATCCTTAAGGAATTGCCATACTCTTTTCCATAATGGTTGAACTAGTTTAAAATCCCACCAACAGTGTAAAAGTGTTCCTATTTCTCCACATCCTCTCCAGCACCTGTTGTTTCCTGACTTTTTAATGATTGCCATTCTAACTGGTGTGAGATGGTATCTCATTGTGGTTTTGATTTGCATCTCTCTGATGGTGAGTGATGATGAACATTTTTTCATGTGTCTGTTGGCTGTATGAATGTCTTCTTTTGAGAAATATCTATTCATATCCTTTGCGCACTTTTTGATGGAGTTGTTTGTTTTTTTCTTGTAAATTTGTTTGAGTTCTTTGTAGGTTCTGGATATGAGCCCTTTGTCAGATGAGTAGATTGCAAACATTTTCTCCCATTAGGTAGGTTGCCTGTTCACTCTGATGGTAGTTTCTTTTGCTGTGCAGAAGCTCTTTAGTTTAATTAGATCCCATTTGTCAATTTTGCCTTTTGCTGCCATTGCTTTTGGTGTTTTAGACATGAAGTCCTTGCCCATGCCTATGTCCTGAATGGTACTACCTAGGTTTTCTTCTAGGGATTTTATGGTATTAGGTCTAACATTTAAGTCTCTAATCCATCTCCAATTAATTTTCGTATAAGGAGTAAGGAAAGGATCCAGTTTCAGCTTTCTACTTATGGCTAGCCAATTTTCCCAGCACCATTTATTAAATAGGGAATCCTTTCCCCATTTCTTGTTTCTCTCAGGTTTGTCAAAGATCAGATGGCTGTAGATGTGTGGTATTATTTCTGAGGACTCTGTTCTGTTCCATTGGTCTATATCTCTGTTTTGGTACCAGTACCATACTGTTTTGGTTACTGTAGCCTTGTAGTATAGTTTGAAGTCAGGTAGCGTGACGCCTCCAGCTTTGTTCTTTTGACTTAGGATTGTCTTGGCAATGCGGGCTCTTTTTTGGTTCCATATGAACTTTAAAGCAGTTTTTTCCAATTCTGTGAAGAAACTCATTGGTAGCTTGATGGGGATGGCATTGAATCTATAAATAACCTTGGGCAGTATGGCCATTTTCACGATATTGATTATTCCTATCCATGAGCATGGTATGTTCTTCCATTTGTTTGTGTCCTCTTTTATTTCACTGAGCAGTGGTTTGTAGTTCTCCTTGAAGAGGTCCTTTACATCCCTTGTAAGTTGGATTCCTAGGTATTTGATTCTCTTTGAAGCAATTGTGAATGGAAGTTCATTCACGATTTGGCTCTCTGTTTGTCTGTTACTGGTGTATAAGAATGCTTGTGATTTTTGCACATTAATTTTGTATCCTGAGACTTTGCTGAAGTTGCTTATCAGCTTAAGGAGATTTTGGGCTGAGACGATGGGGTTTTCTAAATATACAATCATGTCATCTGCAAAAAGGGACAATTTGACTTCTTCTTTTCCTAACTGAATACCCTTTATTTATTTCTCTTTCCTGATTGTCCTAGCCAGAACTTCCAACACTATGTTGAATAGGAGCGATGAGAGAGGGCA